>NC_079553.1:22181931-22264431 GCF_015846415.1 Triplophysa dalaica | reverse complement strand
CTTTAACAAAGGCCTCAGGTTTAATGCCAGACCATTGCTCATCTTTTTGCAAACTTGAAAATCAACTTGAAGTTCACTCGTTCCTCGTACGGGTTAAGAGAAATGAAAGCAGATAAAAGCAAAGTGTTTTTAGAGTGGCGACTAGTAATCTGAACACAAAAATCTAGTTTTTTTGAAGAATCTTAATAATCAAACAACATTGAACCTCATTGATGTCAATTGTAGGAGAATTAAAACCACCGAGACATTTCTCAAAATATCTTCAGTTCTGTTCCACTTAAGAAAGACTCATGTACAGGTTTAGAACCACACGAGTGGAATAAATGAAGACTGAAGTTTGATTTAACAGCACACTGACTGATGCTCTCCAGCAGACTGTAATTCGAGGTCTCATTCGGTGAAGATGTTTTCAGACTGTGGTTCTGGAAAAAAGCAACAAAAATCTCTGCAAGCTAAATTGTAAAACGGTGACGGCTCTTATTTTCCCTGAAGAGATCAATATGGGACTGCTTATGGTTACGGTGCAGGACGTGATAAACCCCCGCACACAACAACAACACACACTGCACATGAAAGACATTTTACCCATCAGCCTCTTTGCTTGGGCGGATTGTGTGTGGTTTACTCAACAGAAGTGCGTAAGGAGAGAGAAAAAACAGACAAAGACACACAAACACAAGAGCTCCTAATAACACTGAACAGAACACAATAGTAAAAATACAAACCCACTGCTAAGAAAAATACAAACACACGATCAGAAATTATCAGACCGTCATAATAAAAAGAAAAAAAGTCCATCCTCTTTCCATTTATGCATAATTTTCGTAAAGACGTCACCTTGAACCCGAAGTAACACATTTCATATCAATCCACAAAACCTTCATATTAGTAGAATTTGAAATACATCACAGAGACTGAAATAAAAAAACTCACATGATTCAAATGAATATTTATCTAGTGCACAAGTTCACTTCCTTGGGAAGTTTAAATTACAATGTTAAAGAGTAAATATTTTGTGGTTTTTTAAGGTCCTACTTTGGCTTATGAAGTGTCCAATAACAAGTTTACATACACACACGGTGTAAAAACACGTTCATTTTCTAATAATAGGCAGTTATTGTTACCTCACTTCTTGACTGAACCTCAAATGATTCGTTCGGCGATTCATCTGTTGTCTAAGCCCCTCCTTTCTGTCAGCCTACTCTGATCTGATTGGTCAGATGGTCTAGTCTGCTGTGATTGGTTCACCCCGGGCAGTTTCGGAAATGGAACATAGGGGGGCATTACACCGAGTGATGCAAATCTGACCTGGAACTGAAATTAGAGCGACTGGCGACTAGTTTGCGTGAATCAGAGTCGACTCCTTCGTTATTCGTTCACTTTCGGCTTTACAACCCAGCAGACTGCTCACATTCTCACACAGCAACATTAAACACATCAAATGTCATTTTAAGGGCATTGTATTAGTTACTTTTTAAGAGTAAATATATTTTCAATGAATTTTTCTGGAGATTTCTAAGTAAGCAATGTAAATTCTGTTATTTACCATTACTTCTTAACATGCTGAATAAAAATAACAAGAAAAGATCCTCTTGACCTATACGGTGTTCTATCATCCAGTCATTGATTTCTCATTGTGAATACTTTTAGTTTGAAAGAATTGAGCAGACATGGAGATGAAAGTGATGTTGTGTCTTTCATTAAACTTTGACTTTGATTTATGTGTCAGGAACAAAGGGATCATTCTGCCGCCTGTTCACCGGCGTGTAAATCTCACGTCTTTATTCTCTGTGATAAAGTATTCGGCTGTGGAGATCCTCATTGTTTTGAAAACGAAACAAGAGGATTAAACTAAATGTTGTGAATGTGTCACAAAGCGACATAAAGACGGATTCTCAGCTTGTTATCTCAGAATAAGGCGCTGCTATTTTAGTCTGTGTCCTGAGATTTTAGAGCTTCTGTATAACACAGACCAAAAACATCATCAGGGCTGTAAAATCTCCTTCCTGAATTATTACCGCTGTGGAGAAGCATGTGCTGAAACTAACAGACGAGAGAGTCAATGATTGACATACAGAGAACACATCAATCACAGCTGGATTTAACAAAACCTGTCGAGAAAAAGTCAAAATCATATATCACACTGAAAAATGAAAACAAAGAAAGAACTGTTTATATGACCTTTAGGATTCTGGCATTATTTTCAGGAGAATTAAAGAGTTTGTCAAAAGGACATCTCGTCAGGGGACTAAACTTGAGAAAGTTCACATTTTGCTGCAATACACAATGATGTCAGCATTTGTCAACCGATGAAAATATCTCAGATAAAAGTCATGGGTAGCAGTTTACTTAAACCAATTTCAGAGCAAAAACTGTATATCATACATTCTTCCCTGATTTACAGGAGATGCCCACTAAAATGACTTTCAGTATATCAATCTTGTCAGGCGTATTTACAACAAAAATCAATTTATGACATATTAAAAGATTGAATTACTTTAATTTTTTTATTTGCCACTATCCTAGGTTTTGCCCATTTGTAAATAATAATGTTTTACTCATTTAAAGCTCAGTAAAATGTAATATGCTCCATTATCATTTTATATATTTTAATATGTACAAGTCAGAATAAGCATTTTGTTCGAATTTGCACATAAATATTGTGTTACACTGAATGACAATGTAAAATTGTTTCAACCATATTTTGACATTTTATTCTTCTAAAACGTAGTCTCCAAAAACCATACATTTAATGTGCTTTCTATGGACATAAAATCACTTTTGTAAATATCTTTTGATGGGGAAATATAAACGTCTTTGACCCACATACAGTATATGCTTTAAATTCTGTATTCCTCTTTAATTTTAAACATTTTCCATATCCTTAAACCAGATGGCACGCATTCATTATAGTTACTGTTAAATACAAAATGTATTCACTCTATATGCATACTTATTAAATAGTGAGAAACAGGCTTTTAAAACACTCGTACCACTCACATACGCTTACACTACACTACACACACGCAACCAACAAGATCGAAGAAAACAAGAAAGTGATTCGTTTAAGAGAGGCGATATTATGAGAAGTGCTTTACAAAGTATGCAAAGTTTCAATATTGTTTTTAGAGAGAATTCCTTTCTAAAATAAGAGTAGAAAACTTTTTTGTCTTGACAGAGTTTGGGAGAACAGTTATTATTCTGAACATTCAATTCAATCAGATTTTGAGCGAATACTGAGGCAAAAAAGAGCTGATGAAATCAGGTTGATATTATGACTGGTTCGCTGGAAATCCAGCACAAGAGCTCTGTTGTATTTTTTGCAAATGAAGTCATCAGGGATTTTATGCATTCAGAACATTTGCATTTTGTTCACAGTGCACACACTTAATGGTACTAGAGGATTGTGGGAACTCTAATGAGATTGAGGAGCAGTAGAGTTAAAGACTGAGGATCAGACACCTGTCAGAGATTCATCAGACTCGAGGTTTTCTGTCACAGGTCTGTAGAGAGAAGAATCCTCTACTGCTTTAATGATGTCTTAAGGCAAATCTCTCTCTCTCTCGATCTTTCTGTAAATACTGTATAACTTATACAGATCTATGACTGGACTGAGTCACAATTAGTTTTAAATCAAACTACTACACTGTAAAACAAATTAGGAAAATGTACTGGTAATGTTCTGCCAGTTTATTTTACGGACAATTCCGTTTAGGCTAAAATGTAATTCAACGCAGTGCATCATTTTAAATGCAGTGAAACAACTGTAAAAATAATAATATGGAAAATTCCTTCTAATACAGTATATTGTGTCCTATTTTTACAGATTTTTTACAATTTAGAGCTGCTCATGACGTACCTGAACCATATTATAAAAAACTGTGATAAGTGATAACATGCTAAATAACGTGATATGCACTATCATAAGGCTTAAAGTTTGTAAGATTCATTATACGTATTAAAGTTTATTTTATTAAAATGTAGAAGTAATATAACCAACATTCTTTTAAAAACATGATGTCATGTAACTGACATGGAACAGAACCCAGATGCAGACAGCTCTTCAACAAAAAGACACCAAGGGCAACAGGACAAGGGCGTGAACTGATAATGGGATGATGAATAAGGAAAGCGGGGGGCGGGGCTAAAACGCAACACAGGAGAGCACAAGGCACAATCAATGGCCATGTGCTTCCAACACAAACACAAGAAATGGTGCTGTCATGATCCTGTCGGCCAGCATCATGACACATGACCCCTGCCGTCTCGCCAGCCCCTCTGCTGTTTGTATAGACCTAAAAAGTTGACTATTCAAAACTGTTGAAATCATAAAATCATTCAGGCATTTTAAACCATTGCGAAATGCACTTTTCTGATAATTGGATCATTTCAATATATCTTGCAGTTGTAGTCACCCAACGAAAATATTGCTATCTTTATACCGCCATATGGCAGCTTGTTTTGAATTATATTGCAGTTTATATACACTAAGCGATTTTCATAAAGTTTTTTCATATAAAAAGTAAAGTAATTTCATATAGAAAACATTTATTCCAGCAAAGATACTATCTTTGTATAGTCCAATAGGAAATCACTTCAATTTGAAAGATTTTAGTGGTAGTGCCACCCCTGCTGCTTCAAATGTCCTGTTCTTGTCTTTATATAATTCAAAGAATGTTGTTTGTGTGATGGACGTTTGTGTGTGAAATTCGTGTCATTTCTATCAACTTTCAACGAGTTTACTGTCTAAATTCTTTGACAGACAGTTAAGCCAAAGCAAAGCTGTGCTCCTCTGATAAACAAGCGTTTCATCCCCGCGCCCCCAACGGCTCGCCGCTTCTTTCACACGGCTGAAAATAAAGAAAACCCTTAAAACTCAATTATGTGAATCTGTAGAAGGTCAACGCTATCATAGATGAATGGATGACACAGTTTGATGCTATTTCACAAATCCCATTTCATGTTCTTCCCATGCAGGAAAAACTCCAAATGAGGAGAACTTTACTTACTAAAAAATGTCAATCACATGTGTTTAAAAAAAAACAAACACATGACTGAAAGACATCTTTCTCGCTTTAAAGAAATTAAATAAATATTCTTAACCACGGGTGGGCGGTCAACAAATAATGTTCTAAAACATCAAGTACAAATTAAAAAAATGATATTGAGATCTCTAATAATATTGACTTCAGACTTGACAAATCTGAGCTCAGTTGGACACATTGTTGACATCTCTTCTCAAACTCTAATGATGGAGAATCTTTTTGTCAGGTGAAATATCTGAGACTAAAGCAAACGTTTCCATTTAATCTCACTGATATTAAAGAGATCTTTTATTTTCTTTTTTTATGGACAGTTAATAAGGTAAAGCTATCCCATCGACAAATGTGAACAGAAAACCTTGAGCAGATGGGGTGACATTGGGGCGTGATTTACACTCTTATCACCCATCATCCCCCTGAGATGTGTGAAAGCACACAGATGGGCATAAGACAATGTTTGAGATGACAGACACGTGTACCCATATGACTTTCTGCGGCACGGAATAAAAGCCGAGACCAGCGAGGTGAATGCGAGCGCAGGTCAAGTAAGCGGGTGAAACTTATCCGAAACAGATTTATGCTTGAAAATGAATCAAAGCTGAAGGCAGTGTTAGTGCTGTGAGGTCTGCCGTATCCGGTGTTTTAAATGTGACATTTTGCAGTGCGGCTCAGCTCTGGGTCAGATGGCAGGATAATCTTAAAGCGGGATGCTCAGTCAGTCGCCCGACCGTCTGTTGTACTCCCGTGTTGCAAAACACGACTGCTTTGCCTTCTTTGACAAATCCTGCAGAGCTTATTTCTACCTTATTTGTTAGAAAAACTTCTAGGTTATTGGCATTAATATGGTTTTATTTCACACATAAAATGGGGTTTCTTCACATTTTTCTTGATTTCACGACAGGTGATGCTGAATAATGCTTTTGATAGTCTCCCCCCTGTGGGACGAGGGTCTCCATGCTGCCGTCAGGCTCTGATCTGATTGGACGCTGTATTCTGACCCTGAGTATGTACTGTGATTGCTGTCAATCACCATCAACTGTTTCCTACTTCATGATCCCAGCTCACTTGTCAACAGTACACTTGGCAGTGCGCACTGATGAGCACAGATCGATGGTTCACTTAGGGGTTTAACTGTAACTTATGTTGTGTTTACAGCCGAGTGGAAATTTACACTGAAGTTGACACGGTCGAAAGCCCAGCAGGCGGCCCATCATCATGGCCGTCCGTCCGTCTGACCATGAGCTCTCTGCTCCGTGGTGTTGATGGAATATAAGATGTCAGCTGAGATGTCAGTACACGTAATTACACTTTCCCTCACAAAGATGAAAGCAGATTTTGATCCAGTTTGTTAGGAAGAGTAATTAAACTGCAAAGACATTGACAGCTCCATCGATCATCCATCGAAACTGCACCTACATCACTTCAGGATTCACATCATTTCTTTCAGAAACCACAGCTTTAAAACTTCCAGGTGTGTGGGGTCTCGGGGAACTGGATTGTGATTTTAAGCAAAAACTAACAGGATGATGGGGGGGAATGTTAAAAAATATATGTTATTAAGACAATATTAAAACAACTACAAAAATTTGTATTATTACATCCGTGTACAGCGCTCAGCGTTATGACAGAAAAATCAAAAAATGTATTATTATTTTACGTAATAATAATTGTATTAAATAACCGATTTGTTGAATTTTGTTGTAAGTTATATAAGTTGCCGCTTTGGATAAAAGCATCTGCTATATGACTAAATGTAAATATATATTATTAAATAAGCAGTTTGGTCCTGTAGTTTGGACGCATTTAAAGAAACCGTATGGTACACTGATATCTAGCGGTTGAGCTTGGTATCGCAGTCCAAATTCAAAATAATGGAGAGACAAGTTTAGCCAAGTTTGGCCCGATTTTTCTGTGCGCATATCCGTTATTTTAAATGTAGACGCGCGGCAGCCGTGCAGAAATAGGGGGCAGCGCTTTCTTTTTCAGGAGCGTCGGCGCCACGTCGAGATGAAAAAATCTAAATTTTTAAAGAAAGGCGCAAGTGCACCGCAGGTCATGTGACAGGAACCAACCAGCCATATAGACAATCTCAATGAAAATGGAGACAGATGATCACAGCATAACCTAATCTAGAAGCAGTTTTTAGAGCATATAATCCATACATCTTTTGTTTATACCTCCTTGTCTCAACGCCTATCGTGGCCCATGGTTGCTTAGCGACGACAGATGCCAGGAGAGAGTAAAGTCCAGACGTGAAATGTGAATGGAGCCTAACGCTTCTTATTGGTTTAAACTGGTGTTCATCTTGAAACCGTCTATATATCAAATATGATGGAGACATGAAAATCTATTTGTTTTTTAGAAAAATAACATTATTGACTCCAGATATGAGCACTGACTACTAGCTCAGTACAGTAAAGTCAAGAGATAAAACCCACTGAATGCTTTTAACCAGCGTCTTTTAAATGGTTTTCCCACGCACAGTTTAAATAACTCTTTCATATCTCTGCCAGAGATTAAAACAATCAAATTATGGTGGATGGAGAAAAAACACATTTATTAAATGCCTGCTGGGAACAGTTTAAGAGACTCACTCAGATTCATACACAACACACAGAAACACTACATGGATATACTGTAAGTATGTATGTATGTATAAATTATAATTATCTCTCTCTTGTTGTAGTTCTCTCACTGTATAAAAAGACGGTGGGATTATCTTTCTGGAACACTGACCATAGCAAACCTCCTTTTAATAATAAAACTGGACAAAGTTAAAAGGTCATTGCATGAATGACCGAGCTATATTTATCTCCTTAAAGGACATAGAGAAAGAGACTAATGTAAGAGAATAAAGCAGGAAAAAAATGAAAACACTCAAACCTTGTATTTAACCCTTCCTCCACAACACAAAGAGATTAATTCAAATACACAACATTCATTACTCCTCATCACATGAAGAACGCACAGAGAAGCAGATGTGAGGTTGAGCAGGGACATCGGGTCATGTGTTATACATCATCAGTACTCGCATCACATCCCATCGCTCTCATCTGACCTGATTAATGTCATTTACAAAACATGATTGCACAGTAAGAACACTCGACAGCCGAGGTAAACAAATCAATCTGACATCTAACGGATAAACAGCCTTATGCTAAACTTTTCACGAGGAAAATATCCCCCTTCACCACATGACTGATGTAACACCATCATTCTTATACTAGAAAGTGGAGGACGAATCGACAATGTTAAAAAAAGTTGATTTTGTCAGTAACCTTAAGGGGTTTAAAAGGGATTTTTATGGAAATCGAACGCAAATATCTTTCATATAAAGCTATAAAATACTATTTAAAATAATAATTACACAAATATATCTAAAAAATAATAATTAATATTTCTCATTCAATGACTTTTTGGGGTGCAAACCAAAAGATCAGATTATTCATAAATCAATCATGAATCTGACATCGGTCCATAAACAGATATGAATAAAGTAACACTTGAATTAAAAAACAAAATAAACGTGCTATAAATATATGATGTTCCAAACCGTATGAGATGACTCATTTATTTCTTTACATTTGGTATCTCTCAAACCTTCATCTCGATACAGTAACATAGAGACAGAAACACTGCTGTCTTTGCCTTTCTGCCCTTCCCAGCATCTTAGTTCTGGGTTGCCATAGTAACACAATACCGTTGCGCTGCACTCCACAGCATTTACCAAAGGAAACGTTCATTCTGATAACTTTGTTGCCAAAGGTCAAATGATTGTTAGGAACACTTCAATATTTGTTGACTCCACTCGTGAATGCGAAGTGAATCTAAATACATCAGAAAATCGTCTGGCAAGCAAACCGTCGCACAGATCATCTGTTAGGACGGCTTATGGATGTGTCTTGGCATCAGGGTTCCTGAGCTCGGCAGTCTGCGCATCTATAAATCCAGAAGCGTACATAAATTTAACGTAGCCATAAAGCACGATCAGCACTCCATGAGGATGTGAGGACAGAGTTGACTAGTTGAGCGTTAACGATTTTCAATAACTTAAGTTTATGATCAAAACCATCAACACTGAAAGGGTGTACGGTGCATGAGGGACAATTGCAAAAAATTATGTTTAATAAAACACAGAAAATATTTTTAATAAATCACTGATCGCTTAAAATGTACATTTTCATACGGAAAAAAACAAAAGTGACTTAGTGATCATTTTAGGATATATCTAATCTGGTTCCTTGCGCAGAATAATCCAAAACGTCTTCCAGCCAGGCCTAATGTTTGTGTTTTAAGAAGCTACACAACGCACAATATCAGACAGATCGGCCACACTGTACTGTTTCTTTAGATTTCAGATTAACAAAGTTCACCTAAAAATGAAAAAACTGTCATCCTTTACTCACCTTTGAGTTGTTCCAAAACTGTATTAATGTCTGATGAACATAGAGAAAGATATTTGGAAGAATGCTTATAACCAGACAGATCTCGACCCCATTGACTCCCACAGTAGGACAAATCACTTTATAATTTTTTTGTTTTGTTGTACACAAAAGAAGATATTTTGAAGAATGTAGGACAGCAAAGAGTTCTGGGGCAACATTGAATACCATTGTCATTTTTTCTTACTATGGGGTCGAGATCTGTTTGGTTATAAGCATTCTTTAAAATATCTTTCTCTTGAGTTCATCAGAACAAACATTTATACCGATTTGGAACAACTCAACGTAAGTAAACGATGACAGACTTTTTATTTTTGGGGGAAGTATCCCTTTAAGGAACAAATAATTTGCTAAAATATATCCACATTTTTTCTCATAATTTTTCTCTTTAATTTCCCCCAAACTTCTGTTTTATTGAATGATGTCCGGAGACTAGGCTGTGGTATTTAACAACGGCAGTCTCGACAGTAAGAGAACTGATGAGGAGAGATTCTGGGTAGCTTTAATTGACCCCCGTACGCCCGTGCTGTTCCTCTCCAGCCCCGTCAATTACAGAATGTTAAGATCCATAGCTGGAGGATTGTCCCTCCGCAAACCCCCTAATACCCAACACAACCATAAACCCCGGCCATGCCAAAGTCATAACCATACATTACAGTCGACCGCAGATATTTACAGCCCGGCTGCTGAAGCGGCTCATTTATCCCCGCTGAACACCAAATCATCGGGGAGCATTTGGAAACACGGTTATATGACCACTGGCCAGTAAAAGGACAAAGCATTAGCTAATTGTGTTAGCCGGCTGATTTTTCTGTTTATCAAACACAAGAAAATGACGGTATAAACAGAATAACTGTATACGGCTAATAATTCACTCATTTACCTTTACAAGACAAGCCTCATTCTGGAGTGAAAGAGCAAGATGTAAGTCATTTTGTGTCATTCCGATGGGGAAGCAAATGTACGTTATTATTTATCGCATAATTGATTGCAGCATAGCAACCTTGTAACCTCTCTGGCAATTAATGCCAGGCTTTTATGTGCTTAATTAAAAGCCGTCGCAGCTTCACATAGAAGAGAAAACACACGCACTCAATTACATTCTTAAATGAGAAGGAGAGAGCAATTCGCCGGTGGTTTATGAAAGCCGCTGAGTGACGCCGGAACATTAATCAGAAGAAATGGGACGCGAGAAAAGAAGACTTTAAAATGAGCAGCACATGAAAGTTGGAGAAGAATATGTTGAATTTTCCCCGGCGTGTTATTGAAATATTAGCCGGCTATTTTTACGAGGATGCGGTCGCTGCATGGCCTTTGAGTTTATTACCGGCAACTCATCTAATGAGAAGGACCCAAGATGGTTTAAACTAGATGTGTAAACTACTCTCACAGGTGCCAATAAACATGGCAACCGTTTGTCTGTCGTGTTTAACTTGTTGGTGAGTTTATTGCAGAGCTGAACCGCTGCCAGAACCTTACATAAGGAAAAGGGCATAAGAAAAATCACGGATTTCATTTCTAAATGATTTCTCCTGGACATGAATGAGATTAAATGGAGAGTAAATTGAAACTTTTGATTAGTCTCGTCTGCGTCTCAGATATTCCTCTTGAGAATAAGAGTCAGAAATGTCACAAATGTGTCTGTCATTTGAGTTTGAGAGGAGATGTTAACAATGTGTCAAACTGAGCTCAGATTTGTCAAATCTGGAATCAAAAGTCAATATTATAAATAAAAAAATAAACGTATTCTGGACGCCCACTGAAGAATCACTGACCTTTCCTCCTGCCGATGAAAACACTGTACGATCAAAAAAAAATCACATTCTTGCTCGCATTTATCTCTCTGGCTGTTGAGAGAGAGAGTTGTGCCAATGGAAGTTCAAAATGTTTGCATGTCACGTGATTCACGGAGCCTTCATATAAACTCAGCAAAAAAAGAAACGTCCTCTGACTTTCAACTGTTTTTACTTTCAGTAAACTTAATATGTGTAAATATGAACACTAAAAGAGTCAACACCATAAGACATAAACTAAAAATGTTTCACAGACATGTGACTAACAGAAATAGAATAATGTGTCCCTGAATGGCTCAAAATCAAAAGTACCAGTCAGTATCTGCTGCTTGAAGTACTGCAGTGCATCTCCTCCTCATGGATTGGACCAGATTTGTCAGTTCTTGCTATGAGATGTTACCCCACTCTTCCACCAAGGCACTTGCAAGTTCCTGGACATTTCTGGGGGGAATGGCCCTAGCCCTCACCCTGCGATCCAACAGGTCCCAGACGTGCTCAATGGGATTGAGATCCGGGCTCTTCTCTGGCCATGGCAGAACACTGACATGGCTGTCATGCAGAAACTCACGCACAGAACGAGCAGTATGGCTGGTGGCATTGTCCTGCTGGAGGATCATGTCTGGATGAGCATGCATAAAGGGTACCACATGAGGGAGGAGGATGTCTTCCATGTACCGCAAGGCATTGAGATTGCCTGCAATGACAACAAGCTCAGTCCGATGGTGATGTGATATACCGTCCCAAACCATGACGGACCCCCCACCTCCAAATCGATCCCGCTCCAGGGTACAGGCCTCGGTGTAACGCTCATTCCTTCGACGATAAACACGAATCCGTCCATCACCCCTGGTGAGACAAAACCGTGACTCATCAGTGAAGAGCACTTTTTGCCACTCCTGTCTGGTCCAGCGAAGGTAGGTTTGTGCCCATAGGCAGCGTTGTTGCTGGTGATGTCTTGTAAGGACCTGCCTTACAACAGGCCTACAAGCCCTCAGTCCAGCCTCTCTCAGCCTATTGCGGACAGTCTGAGCACTGATGGAGGGGTTGTGTGTTCCTGGTGTGACTTGGGCAGTTGTTGTGTCCTTCCTGTCTCCCTGTAGCGCTGTCTTAGGCGTCTCACAGTGCGGACATGGCAATTTATTGCCCTAGCCACATCAGCAGTCCTCATGCCTCCCTGCAGCATGCCTAATGCACGTTCACGCAGATGAGCAGGGACCCTGGGCATCTTTCTTTGGGTGTTTTTCACAGTCGGTAGACAAGTCTCTTTAGTGTCCTGCGTTTTTAGAACTGTGACCTTAAATGCCTACTCTCTGTAAGCTGTTAAGGTCTTAACGACCATTCCACAGGTGTATGTTAATTCATTGATTATGGTTAATTGAACATGCATGGAAAACATTGTTTAAACCCTTTAATTTGAAGATCTCTAAAGTTATTTGGATTTTTACAACATTATTGTTGAAATACACAGTCCTGAAGTTTCTTTTTTTGCTGAGTTTAGTTCCAGGAAGCTGTGTTTTCACTTGAAATGCTTTATTTCTTTCATTTTTTTATTCATTAAATGACCCATGTCATTAAATGGGTTAAACGTTTACCTCAATTGGTCTGTTTATCCGCAGCTTCATGCGTAACTAGTAACTTGAGAGCCTCCATGAACCGACCTTGCTTCTGAACTGTTCAATTGGAATCAACGGAGTTGACGCAACTCTCTCTCTTAATGGCTCCACTGATAACAGGCACTTTGTAGTCGGATATGATCGAGTAACATTCGGGCATCTGTTGTCTCAACACCTGCTTTGATTTTACTGGGAAAATATGAGTTCCCACCGGCTGCTGTTATTCATTTTCCACACTTTACACTCTCAACAACAATTACAATATCAATTTACTGTATATAACCAATGAAGTCAAAAACATAAAACATTTATAGCTCATTACAATTCTATAATCTGATGTATTACCACAAATATTGAATAAGTAAAATACAAGGGCAGGACCTAAAATCTGTTGGAAAATGTGGACATTTCAGAAAAGACATCATGGGGGAGGAGTTTAAAAAGTCTATTTCGGCTTTTTCTATATCATCTCATAAATGACAACGGTAACACTTTACAATAAGGTGTTATTTGTTAACACTGATAATATTTCTACAGCATTTATTAATCTTAGTTTATGTTAATTTCAGCATTAATAAAACATATTTAAATCAAAGCTTGTGTATGTTAACATTAGTAATATTAGCACCATGAACTAACATGAATAATTGTATTGACATAAACTTACATTAACAAGGATTATTAAATGCTGAAAAACTAAATTGTTCATTGTTAGCTAATGTTAGCTAATGCATTTACCAATCTTATTGTAAAGTGTTACCACGAAAACAGCATTTTATTTCATAAAAAAATGTGTAGAAGGGAATGTTTGACATAATTTAAATCATTTTTTTAATTATATCTATATATTTTTGCAGACAACAGAATCAAGCTGAAGGTTCGAGAGAGGACAAGCATATAGAGCAGAACTCATAACCCGTCATGAGTTTTATGAGTGGTGATGACCGTCTGACACGTCTTCTCTCAGGACCACAAATCAACATCAAACTCAGTGTGTTCAGGAAAGCATTGATTTGAGCGCAGGCTTCTAGAATCAATAGTGTTCTCATTGTTAAAAGTTACGGCCTTCTGACTATAAACAGCATTTCTAGCACGGACGAAGGTCTTCAGACTCCAAAAACCTCTGGTCATGACACGCTGTGTGTCTGCACTAATCCCAGCATTCCTTCAGTTTACAGACTTGTTTTTTTACCCCTATTTTCTGTTTCTAAAAAAATCCTTAAAGGGACAGTTCGACAAAAAATGAAAATTCTGTCATCATTTACCCGCCCTCGGATTGTTGCAAACCTTCATACATTTTTAGTACTGATAAACTTGAAGTAAGATATTTGTAAGAATTTCAGTAACCAAACAGATCTCAACCCCATTGACTACTATAGTGTTTATTTTCCCTACTACGGCAGAAAATTGGTGATGAGATCGGTTTGGTTACTGACATTCTTCCAAACATCTTTCTTTGTGTTCATCAGAACTAAGAATTGTATACAGGTTTAAAAAAATCTGCGGGCGAGTAAATGAAGACTGAATTTTCATTTTACTAGTTTATGGATAGTATATTGTCAAACACACAACACATCATGAAATAGACGTTTCTGGGCCCAGATGATGGAAAGATGGTTTTCACATTTACATTGATAAATGTGGCAGATGGTTTTATCCAAAGTGACTTGGGATGCAATCGATCGGTACACTTTTCATCAGTATGTGTGTTCCTTGGGATGGTTGTGTTGCTAACCCAATGCTATACCATATCAGCACCCTTAGAGAATTTAGTTTGCGCATCAGGATCTACATCTGAATTTGACCTGAAAAAAAAATCGGAATAACATTAAAGCACGATTCTGGGCGTTTCTATACAATGGATTGATGGTTTAATTTGATATCCTCTTCCACCCGTCAGGTAAGAAATCAAGAGTCACTCGTCTTGAGAACCGTCAGAAGTTCTCTTCAGATATGACTCCATCTTGATTTGACACAAAAGGATTATATTGAGCTCCTGAGCAAAGCCACACGCGCGGCACACAGCAGGACTCTGCTGCTATTACACTCATCTACATCCATCTTTTTCTGAATAAAAGTGACTTTATAAAGAATAAAACAGATAAACTGTTAACAGTCAGGTGAGTAACAGGTTGAGCAAACAATGGAAATTGTTAAAAGTGTTAAATTGTGTTAAAATCGCGAAGGTTTTAATCTGACACACACGAAAACTCATCAAAATAATGTATATCTTGAATTTACTGTGAGTGGTTTTAGATAAAAAGTGCCAAATGCATAAAACGTAAACATTGGCTCCACTAATGGCAAGAGGCACATTCTTTCAATTCCTTTTGGTGATGCAAGTGGTTCATAGATTTTACTCGTCACACATTACTCGTTCCTCCACTTAACTAACAGATAGAAACGCAGAAACCCACAGGGAAAATCCGTACGAGCCCATGACGCTTCTGTAAATACAACATGGAAAGAGCGTAAAGACGATGCTAAATCACACAATGCTTGTACAGTACAGCAGCATGTGAATTGAATCACCCCATCAATAATACAGCGAATAACTTGAGCCGCAGGAGAATCTCCGCGTCTGATGTTTATTCAGGTCATCCGTACGTCCTGAAAGGTTTGATATGATCGCTGTAGCGGCGCTAATAAAACATTCATACAAAGAGGAATCCTGCAGGCGCTCTGGATGATGGAATGAAAAAGAGGAGTCGCTATCTGAAAAGCAGTTCTTCTGAGAAACAGACCAATAGGCTTTTGATATAACGGTTTTACGAGCCCAATGTTTCACGGTATTGCAGGTGGACGGCGCACGAGTTCTTACGATTGATGGAGGCAAACAAACAGTGTTGAAAGGAACTGTGATCTTGGGTTCTGGAGCGATATTCAGGGGTGTGTGTTTGGGTTATTTCTGCAGCTCTCCGGACACCTCAGAACCCGTCGGTTTCACAGGATTTCAGAACACACCAGGAGAAACACATGAGGGCAACTGCAAAAAATGTACGATAAGTATTGAACTAGCTAACTATCAGAACACATATAAGGCTTGTAGAACAGTTCCAGGTACAAATAAAACAACTTGTTGTAAACTCTTTGTTGAAGCTAACTACTTCATGTATACTAAAAGTGAACCAGTTTAGCCCTCAAATAAAGCGTATTGAAATTACAAGTATACTACTAGTATACTACATGATGCACACTTGAAAATACACTTGAAGTGTATGAACTTGAAGCATGTGCTTGCAACGCTAGACAACATCTCATAAATGTGCATGAAACCTGAGCGGCAGAAAGGGCTAGGTTGATGATTTTTGGGTCCCTTTTACTGAGCCGCCAGACCAGTAGGGACCGAATAACACTTCATTCATTTATTATATAGAAGACATCTAGACTTCCTTGTTGTAAATCCTAAGAGCTCATGCTAGGAAATGGGTTATGATCTCCAGAGGTCTGCTGTTGTGCTCTCTACTCAATAAAACTCAAGTTGAGACGCTCAGCTGAAGCTTCACTTTTCACAGGTTGACTCAATTTAGTGCTTCACAGTCAACAACATCTAACACCCTTAATAGTGACAGCTGTGTCGTCTATGTCATGTGTCTTGAGGGAGACAGAGTACAGTAGCTCATGTGGTAACAATATCGGAATAATACACAGTATACCTGAAATGCACTATAATGTGGAAGGGAGATAAAACACATCATAGTCCTGATGTACAGTAAACTATGGCTGCAGAAAACACAACACACAAGAACAGACACTCACACACTTGTGATGTGGTTTACATTGCATCTAGATCAAGAGTTCTCAACCTTTCTGACTCCAAGTGTGCTTCTCAATATGCCTCCTCGTTTCCTCGCTCCTCCATCCTATGACCATCTTTAAGGACATCTCATTCTCCAATTGGACCGGGAGGAGGCGAGAGGAGGCATTCTGAGGAGTCATGAGCGAGGATACACAGGTGTTTCTCCTTTGCTGAGCTTTTTTATTGACTAAACCTGACGTGTTTATACATTATCCTCACCCTGCACATCGTCACATCTTTAGATCATATTCAGACATGCATAGATGTGATTATTAACCAGTATATTATTGTAATTTAGATCTATTTCAAACAATATAATTAATAAATACATTAATATAGTTCATTTACATTCATGCATTTGACAGACGTTTTTATCCAAAGCGATTTGCATTGCATAACACTATACATTTGTATCTGAGTATGTACAATCCTTGGGATCAAACCCATGACCTTGGCAATGCTATGCTCTAACCATTCAGCAACAGGAAAGCTCATATTCTTTATTCTCATTTAAAGTTCATATTTATGTATAACATATATTTGACCTACCTTATATACATTTCTGACCCCTTTCAAGCATGATTTTAACTTATTTTATTGTAGTGGGGATTATGACACCTGCCTTAACTATGTATTTAACTGTATTTTTTATCATTTCAATATGCAATGTGTGTAGTCAACATTAATTGATGACACTTTGAAGTGATGCCAATGAGACCGAGGATATGCCTTATATACAGTATCTTTATTTTAATGCTCATTTTGTCTCATTTTAAAAACATTGGTCATCTTGAGGCCCCCTTGGAAATCAGCTGGGCCCCCCTGTGGTCCCCGGCCCCCCTGTAAAGAACCACTGATCTAGACAGTCAGCAGCTCACATTCTGCTTATACAAACAGATTATCTTTAACATGATCTCTGAGCTCTAATTTGACTTCATTATTTGACACCAACTGACGTTTGTTCTTGCACATCTATTTAACTGTACGCTTCCATCTTAACCACATTTCTACATCATGAAACAAGTCAACGTTCACTAAAATAATGTACAGTATACCAAGGTTATTAGGGTTAAACTTAAACTTTCCTCAAATTGGCCTAAAAGTGATTGGAGAACTTAAACTAAACAAAAACAATGAAACGTTGTCTCAGAAATAACAACATTTAACAACAGTTGTTAGGTTTATGTATTGGGTAGGATTAGGGATGTAGAACCAGGTCATGTTGAACATGTGCTTTATAAGTACTAATAAACAGCCAATATGCTTAAAATAGGCATCTAATAACAACTAGTTAATAGTGAGAATTGGTCCCTATACTGAAGTGTTACCAGTGTTTCTAGTGATCTTAAAAATCATTTGATCTGAAGGTGTTTATTTCAGTGTTTGAAATTATCTTTGTAGACAAAACTATAATTGTGACAAGATTTAATTTCTTTTATAAATAAAAACTACATTTTTATTTAAAAAAACAGTTTTTGAAATGGATTAAAAAATGAATAAATGACACATAAAAAGCAGCCAAGAAGAGTCCAACATAGATGGGAATTCCTTCAATACTGTCTAAGACGTTTCCCAGGTTGAGAACCTGGATGATAAAGGCCAAGATGCTAAAATATATCAGAGTTCAATTATTTTAGATTTTCTTAGTCCCGATATAAATCCAACAATGTTATTCTGTTATGTTTTAATGTTATTGGTGGTGGTTGAGGAGATTCCGCCCTTCCATGTAATGCGCTTTGAGTGTCCAGAAAAGCGATATATAAATGTAACAAATTATTATTATTATTATTCTATGGTTTTGATAGGTTTACAATTATTCTAAAATATATAAATAAAATGTGTGTTTTCCAAAAAATATATAATTAAAGAATGAGCAAGTGACCCTACACTTTTGACCAGGAGTGCATATACAGTATATGTGTACTTCTAACACTTCTGACACAATCTAACACAGACCTACAGATAAAGACAATACATCTAATAATACACAATTTTTACGAAAATGGCCAGAAAACCAACATCTGTCATTCTTTGGACAAATTCTGACTCAAAATCAATGTCCATTAAACTGAAAAACACGTCTGTGTTTATGGATTGCCTTTACATCATTCTCCAGTCAAATCCGATGCTTTTAGTCTAAAACATATTGTGGTCACACTCTCTGTAATGCCACAGTGTCTTCAAGGGATCAAATGAGTTCAATCCGAGGAGCAGTGAAGGGAACGGGTGAAATTGAATCTTACCTCATCTCCGGTCAGGTAGAACGCCGACAGAAGACCACCGACGTAACGAATGTTCACCTCAAACACAGACGCTTCTCCATTCTGCAGAACAGAAACAGCATTAAGACACTAATCTCAGTTGTCATGGTCACCCCTCTGAGTTACATTACTAATGATAATGGATAAGAAAATGTGAAAAACATGCTTCTTCAGGCTGTATGCTGGAAGGTCACGCTAGTACTACGAGATTGTTTGCACCTATAGAGGGCAAAAATGAATAATTATATATAAACTTAACAGTTACATATTAACATGAACATCCAGGAGGACTAGGAATGACACGACCTAACTTTTCTCAGAGACACTAAGAGGCGTTTCACATTTTGCGTCTAAAACCGCAAGGAAAAGCGCCTTGGAGTTTGAGCTCTCCTGGTGTTTGTCGTCGCTACGCAACCATGGGCCACGATTGCCGTTGAGAGGATGAGGTATAAACAAAGCATATTTGGATTAAACGCACTAAAAATACCTTGCAATACGTTTTTTTTGTTTGCTGTCTTCACTGAGCTTGTCTATATTGGCTGGTTGGTTCTTATCACATGCCCTTCGGTGCGCGTGCGGCATTTTGAAAAGTTGAAATATTTTCATCTCAATGCAGCACCGACGCGTCTAGAAATACGTGAGCGTCGCACTGCATGCGGATCATGATCGAGTTGCACCTCTATTTGAGTGCGGATGCTGCGCGTCTATATTTAAATTAACGAATGTGTGCGCGCAAATGACGTGAAATGTGAATCGCCCCTAATGCTTGGTTCACACCAAAAGCTCTTTATAAGTCGCAGGAAATGTTTGTTATTTTCGCTTGAGTGATGCGATATGATAAATATTTTCAACCTTAGTGGAAGACGAGATTTATGGCTTAAACGGGGTTAGAGATGCTGGCGTTTCCGTTGAAAACATTTGAAAAAACGCCGCAGGAAACACTTCGTTGGAAACAGCCACTGAGTCCAAAGAGGTTCCATAAAATGATACACCGGTGATGATATACCGTATGTGAAAATCATGCCACATTAGGACTACAGTAGATTTATGTCAAAATTTAGACATGATTTACACAAATTGAGTGTAATAAAAAAAAAGCAATAGGAAATAATACGAAAAGTGCTACACAAATTTGAGAAATCTTCATGTGTATTATTATGTATTGTGATACAATCCTATACAGAGAAAAGATGAAGATAAGAGCTGTAAATATGGTGGAGAGGCCCTAGAGATTTACAGCGTGTCACTTTAATTGCCGTCACTTGAGTCCTCCAAAGAATCCTGTGACTAGAGTCCTTATTGACTTTCTCAGAGGAAGAAAGCAGAATAATCTCAAGAGAAGATGATAAGAGAGCTACAGGAGGAAAATGTAGAGGATAATCACCTTCTCCATCTATTCATTGATGTGCTGATCAACAAGACCCTCAGTCACAATTTCACCACATCTAAAGACACCTGGAGCCTCAACATGGCCTGAACTTATTGAATAAAGACAGCAGAGGGTCCGAGCCAGAGAGAAAAAACCCATTTCTTCTACAGCACACTCAGGTTCACTCTAAAGCAACGATAGGAATCCCAAGTCATTTCAAGCTTAAATAAATGAAGCCACCACATTATTCATTGAGATGAAAAAGAAGCATCTCAGAAGCGCCTTTGCTTTTCAGAAAGCAGAACGCTGTGAATGAAGACGGATTGAAAAGGATTACTCTTGACACAAATAAGATTACACTCGAAAATAAAACAGTTGATCCGCATTATATGTGTGTGTTTATAAAACACAAAAGTTCAGTCTGTATTCTGATTGGATGAGCTGCGTTTGAAGCATCTGTGCACATTTTATATGGATGCTGGGAGTTGTAACGTTGCTAAGCAACCGTGAGCAGCCTGCAGCCTGCATAGTGGACATTACTGAGTGATAGAATTATTCACCATATCGTTATATATTCTTTTGTAAATAACAGCATACAGTGACATGGGTTCGTTTAAAATGTTCATTTTGGACGCACTTATACGTGCACTAATCATTTAATAAGTGCCACTTTAAAGCAGGTGATTAGCATTGGGTTCTGAAGTCCATTAAAGCTGAATGCTTTCAATCAGGTGTGTATTGTGTTATTATATGCAGTGGACATCTGGCCTGCTGTGTGCTCATGGGTAATGGCTGTACTGTCGGCTCATGGCACTAAATAATCATTTTAATTTCACAATCTTATGAGCACATGACAGGCCGTGTACAGGAAAGGCGTATGGAGAGATTCCACAGCGATGCTGTTGTTGGTAGCTCAAAAATGGAACGCAGCGATGTGATGAATGAAATTACAGGGGCTAAAAATACAGCGGGCTGAAAGCTCCTCGAGGTTTAAGCTCATATATGTGCTGCCTTATGTTTTGTGAACCTCGCATTCTGGTAAGCAGTCAAGTGTAACCGAGACAGATTTAAAAGACGAGCTGCTGGTTTGGTTTACAAGAGAGACGATGGGGGAATGTGTTTGTGTTGCACCTGCAACCCTCAGAGACCAAAGCATTAGTGATATATTTTCTCTGGAATGTAAGGTGTAAGGGTCAAAAGGCTTTGAGAAGTCTTACTGTACACGCTTTTATCCAAAGTGAGAGAAAAAAATCGAAGCGATTCATCTTAAAATGCTTAAAGGTGTGATGAATTAAAATCACAATATTAACCCGAGCTTTTGTAATATGTGACCTTGGATCACAAAACAAGTCTTAAGTAGCACGGGAACATTTTTAGTAAAAGACAAAAATACATTGCATGGGTAAAAATTATCGATTTTTCTTTTATGCCAAAACTCATTAGGATATTAAGTAAAGATCATGTTCCATTTTTGTGAGTTGACGGCCTGCCACATTACGTCAGATTGACAACTTCATAGGCAATTTTCTCAGTATTTATATTTTTGCACTCTCAGATTCCTGAGTTTTAAACGGTTGTATCTCAGCCAGATATTGTCATATTCTAACAACTCATACATCAATAGAAAGCGTATTTCAGCGTTCAGATTATGTAAAAATCTCAATTTCAAGTTTTGTTGTCCAGGGTCACATAAAACGCAATACAACTATAGGCTATACTAACTATACGCAAAACCTTGTCATTACAAGAACTGGGTAGAAAATAGTCTATTAATTATTAAGTTTGATGATTTTTGAATGTAAAAATCATGCAAATGTCATAAGATAAAACAGTATAAAACAATGAACAACACCACTTCATCACACCTTTAACATCCTTCCTGTAAGCTAGAAGACTGAAAAGATGTCTAACATGTTTAGAGAGTAAGATCACATACCAAATGATTTGGGATTTTGATCTATTTACTAAATGAGCTTGATTGTTTTCTCATATTCCTGCTTCAAAGTCCTTTTCTTCTAGGAAATATTACAACATTTCTATAACTAAACTCTGGAAATTCAGAAAAAGTATGATAAATAATTTAACTGTGCATCCTGTTTTGTTGGGGTCAACTGTAGGTAACCATACATTTGTTGACATATTTCTTGTACAGTAGGTCTTTAAAAAAGTGCACCTCCCATTTGTGCATCCACGGGCGTGATGGTCTAAAAACTTTAACTTTACTAATTAGACAGATGGAAGTGCAGCAGCACACAAACATGCCAAATATAAAAAATAACGGAGTACAATGTAAAAGATTACTATTGTGTACATAAAGGTAAAATCTGGATGTTCTGCTTGAGCGCTTTAACCTCACGCATGAGCAGATGTGTTTTCTCTCTGGAGACATTGCTCTCGCAAATTCTCCCGTGTAAATAGCGAATCCACCATGACACGAGCACAACTGGCTCTTAAAGGGAAAGAGAGATGACACTCTGAATGATAACGGCATGTTACGCCCAAAAAACACCCATTACTTATTAAGAGAATCAGGATAACCCGTTTAAACCAAGCGCCCGGTCGCTGACCGTTTTCCCGTCTTTTAACTAGCAAAAGTGGATTCGGACACGCCCTGAGTCCACCTGTGCCATGCGCTTAAGAACATGTGCTTAGATCGTTAAAATAAGGCCCCTGATCACTAATTACATTTATGTAGTGATTATAACATGGCGTTCACCAACTATCTGTCTGATCCTAATGCATAATTGTCTCATGTTATTGCTATGACAAAGCTTTCTTATATCTAATAATCATATCATTTGTACTGCTAATACAAAAACCAACATTCAAAATGGACATGAAATCTTTTTCCTATCTCGAACAGTGTGTGTTTGTAGTGCACGATAAGTCACATCACGAACAAGATGAAGGATTATCTATCTGCAAATCAAATTTACAGCTATTCCTGACACAGTTTTCTACCTTATATTTGATTATATCCCTGCATTTGGGCAGTGAAAAATCACATACAACAGAGAAATCAATCAGAGAAATCCATCTTCCAAACACTTCATTACTGCATTTACTGAAAAACAAAGCCAGTATATTCACTGTATAGAGCGAGAACATAATGCTCAATGTGTATCATTTGTGTGCTTTTTTGCATTATTCCAGGTGAGAATGAGAAATTGTATAATATTAAGTATCAAAAGTAACATATTCTTAAAAAGAAATTCTCTCTTACATTCGGCCCTTCGGCAGCCTTTTGACCATTATATCTACATTTACATTACATTTATGCATTTGGCAGACGCATTTATCCAAAGCACCTTACATTGCATTATCCTATACATTTATACATATGTATTTGCAATCCCCTGGGATCGAACCCACAACCTTGCATTGTTAACGCAATGCTCTTACCACTGAGCTACAAGAAAGCTATGATATCTTTTTCTCTCAGCTCACCTTCATCCATCACACAATCCCACAACTACAGGAAATTACCTATCTGACCGTAACATGAATTATTAATAGATTGATCCTTAAAAGGCATAAATCTAGTCCAAATGTACATTAAGGCATAAAACACATCTGAACATGACCTTGTGAAATGACCACATTTTTCTGCATATTTATTAGAACATCCTAAAGGAACGCATGTGCTCTGGATTCTTCTTTAACATGTTACTTAATTCACAAAGGAACAAATCCAAAGCTTGAATTGATGTGTTCAGAGCTCAGATGCAGAGGGATTCTGCTGAAATGAAGACAATCGAAAATCAAATTCAACTTCATCAAGATCAAATTGATATTCATTAAAATGCAATCTGGAAGACTAATTGAAGTGCTAAGGAATTAACAGAAGTCTGGAAGGAAACACTACAACAAGATGTGATTTGTATCTAGCCTTGGGCCTTACGCCTGTGCTGTTATTTACTGTCTTTGCGGTTGCGCAGTCAGTTGTTAAACTTTAGTACTTAAGAAAGATTAGTTTGGGGAAGAAATAATGAATTTTGAGAACAGCCTTTAGTAACAAAGTTAAATTACACTTCAAAAAAAGATTGTGAAGTTATTGACTGCTTTTTTTTGTTTAAATGATCGACACATGTCAAGGTCACATTTCACTCCAAAATAAAATACACTTTTATTATTGTGACATATCCATTAAGAAAGATAAATAATGATGAATTTTAATCATCAAATAAAAAAATATGTTTAAAACTTTTATATAAATTATGGAAATATTCTTAAATGCTGATTTACGCAAATATTAAATGTATACCATAAAATAAATAATTAAAATAAAATGATAAAATAAAATAATGAATTAAATAAGGCAGTATACAGCAAATTGATGAATATTCCCAATAGCATTTGTCATCCATTTTGTCATGTCTCTTAAAGCATCACTATTATTGTGTATACAATATTCCATATTTCATAAACTTGAAATAAACTAATTAATTACAAAAACTATAACTATAAAGAGTAAATAGTGTAAGTGATGTAAAAACATCAAACCTGTCACAAAAACAATATGTGAGAAACAACATGTGAAGCGTGACATCTTTACAGGACACACACATACAGATTTATCAACTTTATCATCTGAACGTAATCTCTGTAAGCATGAACACGTATCACGAATCTCTTCAACACTTCAGGAGTTGAAGAACACTATAAATTTGATTCTTTTTCTGCGGCACTTCAAATGCCTCCCGGAGACTGAAGAAACACGCTCAGTATCCGCCCTCATAATCATTGCGTCTCTTTCTGTGAAGTATCATTTACACTACGCTTAAATGAGCAGTGATGTTGTCAAATTCAGACTGATGTCAGGCTTGCCCATACAAATAAGCGCCTGTATCTCTGCTACTAATTCTAGGAGACAGAGTAAGTGAATTTGAGTATTTCAGGTCTGAGGAATCATTTGCAAAGCTTAAACTTTACAGAACATCCTTTAGGAATTAACTGGAGATTTCAATGAAAAGCATGAGATGGTTGGCGACAGTTGCTTAGTTAGTGGTATATTTAGGCAGATTTCCTCAACACAGCTTCCAGAGAGACAAGCATCACTTGAGGAGAGATGCCGGCAGAGGGACGGGAGGAACAAAGAAGGAAAAACAAAACCAAAGATCTTCTCTATTTAACAGATGGCTCTGTTGAGACAAGATTATTTGTACTTCCTCACAAAACACAGAAGAAGTGCATGGATCTCTCTAAACATCCTGAGCTGGTTATAGTTTTGTGTAATGTTTAATTGTAATATAACGTCTGTCTCAGTATATTCTGCACTAGAACCACCGGGCAGAAAAAAAGAGACCATACACTAAGTGTTTTAACAGAGGGGGAGAGTCTGAGTATATCTGAACATGACAAAAATCATTTCAGCATTGTCGTCATCATACAGTTTTATCATCGCTGTGATAAGCCAATACATTTTAGCACACTACTACTATTTTGTTCAAAACGTAAAAAAAATGAGTTGGACATGTAAAAGTTTATTACAAATTTTTCATCAGGCATCTCATCTAAGCTTCTTACAGACATCTCTTTCTAAACTTACACGTGACAAAAAGATCTCTATAGATCTTTGTTTTGATGTTAGCGTAACACTCTCAGGTGAGCAGCGAGGTGTTGCCTCACGTCTAGAGAAGCGTCAGTCGTGTTAATGAGAGAGAGTAACAGGCCGTATCGCTGCAAACTTCAGTCAGATCTGTCATCGCCCACCACCAGCGCTGCCAACATTCAGCCCGAGCGTCTGAACGTGTGAATAGGGCAATCAAATCAGACACGGTAATAAGAAAGTGCTTCTCGGAGAGCTTAAATTCTCTTCAATTACCCTTTACATTCACTCTGTGATTGGCTGATTTGAGTTTAGCTGTGTTGAATCACATCACTGCTACAGAACAGAACTAATCACATTATTCAGATGGCACCGCCTGCACTATAAACACAGACATTAGGAATCTTATCTGTTTGCATTTGCTTCAGAAAGCCAGAAGAGTCGTTCTTCTAAATAAATTCATTCTTCTGACCTCAGCACAAATGTGTTTGACACCGTTCTGGCCCTGTGGTATTAACTCAGAATTGCTTATACTACATCACAGGTAGATTCATTCCTCTCACGGATGAGGGGATATTTAGAAGACAAATCTCTACAAGACTCATCCGGCATCAGACCCGTTCAGTCTTCCTAACGTTTGACCAGATTACAGCCTGCAAGCTCAATCTCTCTGGATCGGTTCTGCACACCATCCGCCGGCCAGGGATCCGACCGGGTCAACCTGTCCTGGGTTATCAATGTGAAGAGGCGCAGAGGTCAGGCCACCATGTGACCGGCTGTCAGTGATCTTCATTTAGCATCTCATTATTTTCTTTACCTCTTGATGTCGGAAACTCGTGTCTCACAGATTCATCAAACAAACCCTGCGCAGACAGACACAGGTCTCCATTTATATACATATTTATGAGATAAAAGCATCTCAGGAAAGCTCAGAGAATGTAATGAGCCACTCAAGGACCTGATTGGGACTCGCACGGCAGTGCCGCGGTGAAATCTGCTCAAGTACAACGCAAGGTGCGACTAAATTAAAAATGATTTTAGAGTTTAAACTTGATAAACAATACAAAATATATGTTTTTGATAAATAATTTTACTTTCACACTTTTACTTTGATTGAAATAGTTTTAGAAGTGCTTTTGTTAGTTTCAGATTAATTTGTATTTAATTTGTACTATTGTGATCTTAAAACATCCTTTCTGAGATTAAACGATGCATATGACATGATCATAAACATTATTGACTTGTGTATTTGGTGTAATACAATGTGTTAATACGTCTTAAGGTTATTATTTTTCACATACCGTACATTATTGTAGCTCTTCTATGCCCCGCCTTTCTAAAACGATTTTTATCCAAACCTCAACACTCCGGAAATAATACAAAAATATATATATAAAGAATACATTTTAAGTTTAAGACTTATTATTCTACAGTTTTTGAAGAATGATTACTCTAAAATGTGGAAAACATTCATAAGTAAGACTTATGCTGGGTTCACACCAAACGTGAACAATCATATTCCACCCTCTTTATTACTCCAGGTAAAAGTACTTCATTTTCACACGTTCGAGGGAATCGCGCGGCCTGATTCGTGTCATATGCCATGAGTTTGCGTCTATACTTTGCATTGACTTTGAATGTACTTTACTAGCGCCAAACGCTTAATTCACGTTAAGTGTGAACCCAGTGTAATTATATTAGGCCAAAAAATATTTATTAAAATCAACATTCAGTTTCTCATTGAATTCTTCCATCCAGACTCCAGAATATGTGAATATCAGAGTCAATATGAAATCATCTGTTTTAGCCTATATCAGTGCATCCATAGGTGGCGCTCATCTGAAGTGTACATATGGAATCTGCAGAGGTAAAATTGATGTAAATACAAAGCTTAATATAAAACCTGTGTATCTTATTGGTAATCTATCACTACTCTCACACAGTGTCTACACCGGATGTGACCGGCATCCAGTGTGGAAAAAATTACGAATTTTTAAGGATTCTAATGCGTTCTATTGTCTTTTGACGCATCATGCCGCACCACATCCGGTGTAGACACGGTGTCATAGCACACGGATCTGGAGTTTTGTTGACCATGACACTTTCTCTGTGACACAGATACACAGGCTGCATATTTCTCGTCCACATTAGACGACTGAAGCGCTCGGCTCTCCATCACAGGCTAAATCGTCAGCAAAAGAGTGAAAACTGCAGGGGGCAGATTGATCCAGAGAGTTCAGAGACTGATGGATAATACTGACTTTCTCACTGTGAGCTGTGAGTCTTCATGATGAACTGTGTGAGAGAGGACACCGCTCACCACATCACCCTTCACACACATTTCATGACCAAACCGACATTTGAACCTGCCACTGATCCTGAGATCACATCAGATACTGTGACTGATCCTACGGGACATTCAGTATTAGTGCGTGTGCATGTGTTTGTGTTGCTGTGTATTCTTGGAAAGGCCAGTGAAACAGAAAACACCCTCCATATGCACGACTGGGCTTCATACCAAAACTACATTGAAAACATTACAAGAACCAATATGGAGCCAAAGAAGCTTCTGGCAAAATCACAGCGGATAGAAACGGTGCGCATTACAAGAATCTGACACAAAACCTGATGATAATTAATGAAAAATGAATGATGTTCATTATAGTTTTAAAAAAGAGATTACATTATAAAGAAGATATTTAGAGAAATGTCTCAGTGGTTTTGTGTTCATAGTCATACGATGGAAGTCAATGGGGTTTAGTGTTGTTTGGTCAAAATTCTTCAAAATATCTTCTGTCGGTTGTGCAGAACAGGTTTGAAATGACATGAGGGCGAATGAATTAGCGTGAACTATCCCTTTGTTTTATTTAAGTAAATGCTCTGATAACTTTCAAAGGTTACAGTGAGATTTAAATTACAATGAACCTTTCTCTCAAAAGATCAAGAAAATGTATTTTAAAGAACACTCCAGAGGAATGAGACCGAGAACAAGAGGTGGAGAAGTTTTGAATATTCCCTATAGTCATGACTGTACAAGAGAAAGCAGACTAATCTCTCTCTCTGTCTCTCTCTCTCTCTGTCTCTCTCTCTCTCACTCTCTCTCTCTCTCTCTCTCACTCTCTCTCCCTCTCTCTCTCTCTCTCTCTTTGTGTCTCTCTCTCTCTCTCTCTCTCTCTGTCTCTCTCTCTCTCTGTCTCTCTCTCTCTCACTCTCTCTCTCTCTCACTCTCTCTCTCTCTCTCTCTCTCACTCTCTCTCTCTCTCACTCTCTCTCCCTCTCTCTCTCTCTCTCTCTCTTTGTGTCTCTCTCTCTCTCTCTCTCTCTGTCTCTCTCTCTCTCTCTCTCTCTCTCTCTCACTCTCTCTCTCTCTCTCTCTCTCACTCTCTCTCTCTCTCACTCTCTCTCCCTCTCTCTCTCTCTCTCTCTTTGTGTCTCTCTCTCTCTCTCTCTCTCTGTCTCTCTCTCTCTCTGTCTCTCTCTCTCTCACTCTCTCTCTCTCTCCCTCTCTCTCTCTCTCTCTCTCTCTCACTCTCTCTCGCTCACTCATCATTGGCAGGCCTCTGTGGCTTCTGGCTGCTGAACACGTCTATTATCACAGGATTATTCTGTGAAGAAGTCGCGCCCTCCCTGTCTTTCCCTCAATCGGGCCGTCCTGCTTTCTCTCCAGCTCATTCATTAAATTCAGAGACGGAACGAGCGATCTGAGTGATCCGAGCGCAGGCAGACAGAAGCAGTCCAGTGAAGATAAAGCCACTCGGGCTCCATCACAAGTCACAACAGAGGCCTTTGATTCACTCACCGACGTTTGATTTGGACCAAAACGGTCTCAATTCCCTCAACTAAACATTGGTTAAAAGAAACAATTGATTCCAGCACAGCCTGTAATCTATAGAAAGCTTTTTCACGAGCACTTTAGACGGCCTGAGATTTACAGTTACAGTGAGGATCTTACACTTACCTGTGACATACTACAGAACAAAAACTTATATCACAAAACACATTCTAGCAAGGAAAACCTAAAAATTATTCTAAAACTTAACTCGAGTAAAAATTTAAATGTTGTTATTTTAGTTATTATTAAATCAATAAAACAAAATAAAAATGGACAGATACAAATAAAGTAAACCTCAAGCAGTCTGAAGTACCAACTATGAGTTGAAAGATAACCATCACCAGTAGTTTACTTGTGATCTTTTAAAAGCTAAATTATATATTTCATGTGTCTTACCGAGTTCAGGTCGAGGTCGTTTTGGATCCATTCCTTCGCTTCTTGGTATTCGTCCATCAGACCCATGATGTAAAGTGTGTCCAGAGAGTCCACGATAGAAGCCCCTCGAAGACCACCTGCACACACACACACACAAGTTAGTTTTGGTATCTTCATGAAGACTTTTATACTGGTCTAATGGTATTTTGTCTCCTGTAACCAAACATGTGATCAGCAAAGCATGTGTTATTAGTCACAGAACACATGGAAACTGAGCTTTAATATCAAAAAATTATGAGCACTCATAATTTTCATTCAGAATATACCATTATCTTTCAAGTCCTCCTAATAAATCTCTTCAATATAAAGGTTTAAAAGGAGCAGGAGCTATCTGTTCAACTAATACTCAACACTAAACAAAACTAATAATATACACATATATATGACAAATTAATTGTACAATAAATAAATATAATAAATTAAAAGTATAAAATAGTCGTAATACATTTCCACATTATAAAATAAAATAATAATAAGTTAGTAGTATAATGAATACATATAATAAATTAGTAGCATAATAAATAAATATAACACATTTATAGTGCTTATACATTTCTATCCCATATAATAAATATAAAAAATTAACAGTATATAATAGGGCTAATACATTTTTACACCATATAACAAATTTAATAAGTTCATAGTATATAATAGTGCTTATGAATTTCTATACCATATAGTAAATATAATAAATGAATAGTATATAGTGTAATGTAATGTAATAATACATTTTTATAATATATAATAGATTAGTAGGATAATAAATAAATATAAAACATAATAATAAATATTTGTACTAATACATTTCTAAGTTATTAATGAATAAATAAACAAAACTACCAAAAATAAAGGGTCAAGCACACAGTATACATAGATTTTATCTGTTTGCATTTTTTTTAACATCTCAATTGCTACAGAGATCTGTGTCACAGAACATCATGAGCGTTTGTCAACACATGACATTGAATACATGTACATTTTTGTGTGAACTGCGCCTTTAAGAGTGTAAATCTCTAATTCTTCAGGTTCAGATGATTTAAATTTGGTTTGAATAAACTTTAATAGCGTGTTTATCATCCTGACAGCAGTGTGTGACATCTATACAGCCCGTGTTCACAGCTTCCCCTACACTTCATTTAAGCACATTAAAATCTCTTCACAATCTAAATGAAACTTTTCCCACAGCTTTTATTTAATCCAGTCTTACTCAAATGAGATTGCTCAGGCTTCCCTCTCCTTTAATGTAGAAAATATGCAAACCTCTATGAACAAAACAAGATCTTTATTGTGAGTTCACAGGCGGCGGGCCCATCAGAGCAGATGAAAAGCACATTTTATGTAGATAGAGGACGTCGACAAACAAGGAAATATTTCATCAGTCCAACGGGAATAAAGGAGTTAATAAAAAGTCTGCAGCATGTGATTGGGAGAACTCTTTTATAGCGTTACTGGCTGGAAATGTGCAGCGCTTCACATTTAATAAGCATTTCAATTACGAGCTCAGGAACCGAACGGGATGTAGGAAGGAATAAGCAACCCCCACAGGGCAAAACCTTTCCTGTGACCTCACTAGAAATACTGGAGCTGGTGGAGGATTTGAACACGCTGCTGTGAAAATGAGACACGCGGGTAAACCGAAGCCCGCGGCCCTGTGTGCACGAGCGATAATGTGATGCAACTTCCAGCAATGCTGCGTATTACAAGGTGCTCTCAAGCAATGTGTTGTAAAATCCACTCGTACACCAGCGTGGAGCGCACACAGCGGGTCTGAGGGTGTTAATAACCGCGACGGGTACTAATGAATGATGCTGTTATCCATTTAGTGAACAGAAACTCAAATGGAAAGTCACAGAAACCGTTGCCTAGTTTACACTTAAGAGATTATTTCATTTTCAGACTCCTATCCATAAACATATTACCGTTTCTTTCTTCATCCAAATGCATTTTTAAACTCTACTACATTCTGAAAGTGCAGGGTTGTTTCACACGATGATTGGGTAAAATATAGAAAAAAAGGTTTTATAAAGCTAGAAAATGTTCCAAAGCGTCTTTCAAAGAACGTATCTTTTCAAGTATTTCTGTCAAAATTACAACACCGTTTCATTTTAAGACATTGGATGCAGGACAGGGCGAAATCAGCATCCTTATGGGATGTGTTTACACTAGCTCATTTTTATGGTTTACTTTTATACAATTTAATTAAAATGTAAACAACATATTAACACAATACATTGTGTTAGTTTTAGTATTTGTGATGCAAAAACATGCGAACTGGCCGTGATCTTTATAAGTCACAGAATGCCGTATTCATAAAATGATTCATATACAGTAAATCTCATCGTAACTTTATTTTAAGTAAATGCAATAACAACAAATAATCCTAAAGATAAACGGTGATGAACAAAGTTCTTCCATTATATTAAGATGTTAAAGCGGTTTGAAAAAGAATAAATGTTCCCTTCTGATCTGATCTGATCAGAGAGAGAGAAGTGACTCCATGAGTTCGGTTCTCTCTGCATCGGTCAGCTCTACATCAATCCTCCTCAGATATCCGATACAGGACCTTTCCTCATTTCTGCTCATCCCTCCTTTCTAATCAACACTCACACCCTACAGAGAGCAGGCCCGGCTTAACCTTTGACCCCTTCTTGAATCCCCATACGGACCGGTTAATGAGGTCACCAGCAGACGGAGCAGAGAGACTGCGTTCCATTACTGCTGCACTTATTAGAAACGCTGTGACATGTCAGCTTCCTCCAGAGATCTCGATCATTTCTCACTTTCAGACCTCTGCCGGAGCTCAAACTGAGACACGGATGAGTTAAAGAGAGAGAAAGACAACAGAGACGGTCAACAATGATCAGCTCGACTTCACTTGTTCATCTGAGCTGGAAAATAACAAACTGCCCTTAAGACAAAATACATTTACATTTGAGTTCTTGCTTTAAGCTTGAAATGAGAAAATACTGATTTGCTAGAGGGAAATAAACTCTCTTTAAGCAACTCTTATGTACAGTAAGATTATTCTCTTGTATTATTGTTTTGTTTTCCAGTAGAAATATTTAAACATTCTTAAATCAAGATTTGTTTACTTGAGAATGTTTTCTGAAAAATTACATTAAAACGAGAAAAGATATCTGCCAATTCTTTCTGAATTAAGATGATTATTTTTGTAAACGCTACTGGCAGATGTTTCTTTTGTTCTAAGTTCAAACCAAGACGGGTCACCATTGAATTTCCATAGTAAGAATAAGAATGGCTTCTTTAAGAAACAAGGACACTTCGCCTCTCAAGTAAATCTGATTGATATATTGAGTAAGAAAAATATTTTTACTCAAATACAGATTGAAAACATGTTTTTGCAGGTCAGGTTCTGTCTGACGTAAAATAATTCCATCCTTCTGAATCTGAAGCTCATTAGTTCTTTATGTGATTTTGGTCATGTTTTGTTTTTATAAAGAAGCTCTTTTTTTCAGTTAGTACAATATCATCCAGATGGGTGGAACAGAATAAGAGTGATCATGTGCGCTCGTCAATTTTCGCGTCAAAGATGAAAAACAGGTAACGTTTGGAGAATGCTCTTGATTTAGCGTCGCACTTTGCTCCGTGAGCACTATTTGTGATCTGATGACAAATTATATGGATGGTAGCCGGAGAAAGAGAAGGATCTTTAGTGCCGCTGGTTCCAGGTCCCTCCGGCTGCGGCGCGGCGTGGTGAAGCGTGTTAAATTCCTATTGAAAACAGCAGCAAAGTACCGCTGATTGATAGACTCAGATGAGGCCAGAAACAGATCAATCCATCACACCCAACTCTCTCCAGCATCTAATTCATTACTGCGGCCCCAGACACCAGCGCACGGGCCCGGAGAGGACGGGACAGTGTAAAAAGAGACAAAAGAGACACTTCTGCTTTTAAACCCCATGATATGCATAATGTACATAATATTTCGCCTGCATCGCAAGAACCTCAGGTGACCTTTCACCCTTACCCATAAATCTATACGACTGACCTCTTCTATTGATTTTTCTTTAAATTGATGACGTCATAAATTAAACACGCCGGATGAAAGTGCTGGACAACCTACAGTAAAAAGAACACTTCATCCTTCAATATAAATTTCGTTTAATTGTATCACAGATATTAATATCACAGACTATGCACGGCTAAAATGCATTTGCAATGTGCATTTATAATATTTATTGTAAGAGCTCATATTATGTCGATTTAGTGCAACAGGATAATAAAGTTTTATTTTGTGAAGCTCCCTTTCGTCTGTACTTAAAGGGAGAGTTCACCCAAAACTGGAAACTCTGTCATCATTTACTCTTGTCATTTCAAGCCTTTATGACTTTCTTTCTTCCGCAGAACACAAAAGATGATATTGTGAAGAAAGTTGGTAACCGAACAGCAATGGATTGCATTCACTTCTATGGTTTGAACACAAAACCAATGCAATTGAACGTGTTCCAGTTAACAACATTTAAAAAAATATCTTATATTGTGTTCTGCGGAAGAAAGTCGTACAGGCTTAAAATGACAAGAGGGCGAGTAAATGATGACAGAATTGTCATTTAAGGGTGAACTATCCCTTTAAACACATTTCATGAAAAAAAAACTTGTGCTGATCACAAGACCATAAAAAGTAAGAAACCGAATTTATTCTGAGAAACTCTGAAGATTCCAGCATTCTAGACTTTCCTAAAACTACATATACAATATACAAACTATATACAAACATTGTGTTTCGCAACAAGACGTTTCTGTTTCAGAAATATTCGGTGGGAACTGTTAAGTAAAAGGAAACATTTCACTTTAAAAGAGTCAGTGTTTGTATACGAGAACTAATATCCCATTTGTGTGAAAGCAAGTCCATGTGTGTTTATCTCTTCATTCTGCAGTCAGCGCTACTGGACAGCTCAGATGTTTTTCATTAAATAACCAAAAGTTCAATCAATCGTGTACTCTTCTGCCTTCTGAACGCTGCAAACATACTAATCCTCAAACACACACTAAACAGAAAACAGCCCCAACACACTGAAGAAACTGATTCAATCTCTGATTGAAGTTTAACCATGAGCCCTAGACGCACTGTGACCTCTGACCTCAGCCACATGTCACCTGCACAAGAAGCCCTTAGAGAAAAGAAGCTTACTCAAGTGTGATTGTTGTATACTTCTTTTAAACTAGAAAATATTAAGGTTTCTTTCTTATAGTTTCACATACTTCTTCAAAGTATATTTGCTCTATATTTGTGATCCATCTTTTGACTGTCAAATACATAAAATATAATGAAGTATACTTGACTTCTAGTTGACTCTTTTTGTTTAAATTTCCCTGTGTTTACTCTTATTTTTAAGTTTATGTCGTATCAATTCGAGCTTACTGTACATAAAACATGTCAAGCTGCCCAGGTTAAAAAAAGTGCACCAAAACCACTTTAAGTACACTAAGTGTAATTCAATAAAGTGTCTTTTAATGCACATTTTTTACTTAGGCACGATGCTGATCTACTGATACTCCAAATCTGCATATATGTCTTTGTTCTGATGAACACAGAGAAAGATATTTGGAAGAATGCTTATAACCAGACAGATTTTGCCCCCCATTGACTCCCATAGTCAGAAAAATTACTTTATATTTTGTTTTGTTTTGTTGACCACAAAAGAAGATATTTTGAAGAATTTAGGACAGCAAACAGTTCTGGGGCACTTTTGACTACCATTGTAGATTTCGTACTATGGGAGTCAATGGGGGGCAAAATCTGTCTGGTTATAAGCATTCTTCCAAATATCTTTCTCTGTGTTCATCCAAACAAAGAAATGTAAACAGATTTGGAACAACTCGACATTGAGTAAATGATGACAGAATTTTCCTTTTTAGGTGAAGTATTCCTTTAAAGGTGCATTTCAAGTACTTAACAGATCTGTGTTCTTTGTAACAGAAAACAGACACTAACACTAACTGCTGAAGTCAGGTCACTAGGTGTTCTGATAATCAAATGGTTCAGTCCAGTGATCGCAGATCTCACACACCATCTTAAAGACGTCTGCATCTGTCTGATCTGATAACTGCTGCGCAACACACAAAACTAGAACATCAACGACACACGAGAGAGAATAAATTCAGACTATTACTGAGAAACACAGAGAGACATTTATAACAGCTGGTTAGTGATGTTAATATCCAGATAACAGTCTTATCTAAACCTGACAGTGTTGTTTGAGACGTATAGGCTTATAAACACATTTCTCCTTAATGCTGCTCTCACTTCAGCTCTTAAAGTGAAATATTCCCAGCTTTACACATGGATTAAAGAAACAAACCTGCTGGGTGGTTTGTAGGGTAAAACGGCACAGCTTTGGGAAAAAATATGCATGGTGTTTTCATTGAAAATAATTGAAATAAATGGATTGGATAGCTATTAATCACAGAGGGGAAATTTATAAGTCACAGCAGCACATACCAGACAATATATTTTATAAGTAAAAAAAATGAAAGAAGAAAAAGAACACACATTAAATCATTCAAATGCAGTCTTATAAACCTGCAGCTGTCTATTATATTGTTCATAAAAAGAATATTGAGAAAGAAAATGAGCTCACTCACCAGGCTTGGCTGGGAAACATTCATTTTGTAGTTTTCGAACACTGACTTAAGTTGATTAATTTTGCATTTATTCTTTTGCACACTTTTTAAATAGTTCATAAAATTTTGTAAATAGCTGAATCTTTGTTCGATTGCCTTTCATTCTTGTATTGACTTCAATTTGTTATCTTATTAATACAGACTGTTTATGTGACGCTTGAAGCAACTTCAAATAAACAACTTAACATGATCACGCTTAATGCATATTTAGAAATGCTGTGTGCCTTTAATTTCTTAATAATTATATTAAAATGTTACTCGATAACAAAGTTGTATTCAACAACTTTTTAGCTGTGTTCTCATAATTAATACTCCTATGAAATCAAAATCTCTTCAATGTCTCAATTATTTCTCCTATTTTTCTTTCATCAGTGAGATTAAATGGAGAGCAAGTGGTAACTCTTCGGCCTCATCTGCATCTTAGATATTTCTCCCAGAAATCACCCAAATGTCATTGAGACATATCGACAATATGTCAAACTGAGCCCAGATTTGTCTCGTCTGCAGTCGAAAGTCAATATTATTGAATATCTCAAGATCAACTCAAACATTTCTCATCACATTTACTCAAAGATTATTTGACCTCTATAATCTACATTTATTTACACCTCCAGACTCTTCATGTGTTTGCACAATTCAAAAGCACACGTACAGTCGCACACGCAGGCACACACACGGCTGTTTGGTGATGGTGTGTGGAGGGTCAGTGTGTAATCAGGCAGTGAAAATAGCAGTCTGCTCTGAAAGAGTTCTTCTAATTGGTCAGTCCAGGAGCGTTTCATTCGCTTGCCCAGCTGCTTCTGTTATGACAACATCTCCAATATGATTAGTTAGCCCTGACGGGCCACAATCGAAGCAGCAGATGCGACGCGCCGCCCGCTCCCGCAGCTAAGTTGACTGTGACGGAAGAAAAAAAAATCAATGAACGCAGAGGTTGACCAACGAAAAGATTATTCTAACACAATCAGACACACCAATACAGACTGGAAACAACAGCAGAGAAACCGTGAGAGGAGATGGGAGTCACCTGGAACAGCATCATGACTCTCATGAGTCTCTAAACTATATCATTTATAAATGAATACGTTTTTTATAAAGTAGACTACTAAGTCCATTAATTAATTTTAAGTACAGGTCTTTAAAATTAAATGACATGTATTTCTAATGCTGATCCATTTCTGTCAGGCTTAAATTTGATATATGAGCCCATACACTCTTTAAACTTTCTAAGTAGAAACTTCAGTAAAGCCTCATCGAATGCAATAATACAGTTTTTTTGTGTCTCATTACTTTACATAATCATCTCTCTTTTAATTTCTCTTTTTCTGTTTATTATGTTAAAACAGTAACTGTGATCTGAATCTGATGAAAGCAAACTTCTGTGCACGGTGGAACAGCCGTATCATCTCTAAACATAGATATCACATGATGTCAGTAAATCACACGATCAACTCATTGATCTTCACTTTGCTCATTTACAGATGACATGCGGCCCACATGATGTGATTATCTGAAGAAACTCGCAGACTCTGCTGATATTGGAAGAGCGCCGGAGACAGCGGTGACCTCTTTAGATGATGTGTGTGTCCCAGCGGTACAAACACACATTTTACACCGTAATGAAGCCTGGCAGATATAACCAATTCAATATATTAAAATATAATACACTTTATGTCTAAAAAAACTCTTCTCCATAGTGTTTCACACACATTTATATTAGGGTAACTCAAATCATTTTGACCAGTTTCATGCAAACGATCTGAAGAAAATGTATTTCCATGCACACTCCTGCAGAGCTTCAGTAATTCAATATTTGAAGAGCCTCTCTCTCCATGTCGACTGATTTGAGCAGCCAATTAGAGTTAGTCAAATAAATGCATTTAAGGTCTGAAAGATTGACAAGCTATAATCTGCAGAATATATGGAAACATATTAAAATGGAAATTCACACAATGGTTGGTGGAAACTGGAGTTAATTAACATTTGATGTGAAAAGAAACCCTTAGATGCTTCACCTTTCATTTCACACCATGTTATGCCGGCCCAATTTAACTGTGAAAATGACAACAGGGCTGACTGGAACATATTTACAAACACCAGGAACAAGATATCTGAAACGCAGAGGAGACTTACGCATAAATTTCCATTTGCTCTTCATTTAATCTCACTGATATCTCAGAGAAATCTACATCTAATGTGACTAACCGACGTCAGGGGTTTAATGGCTTTTGGGAATGACGTTGATGAGTAAAAAGTGATAAGATCGTCATGGATACCAGACGTCACAATCAAGACATCATCTCAGCATCACTACTGAAACATGTCACTGTCTCTCATTCTGTGATTCAGGCTTATCTTCATCATCTCAATCAGTACTGTAACACATTCACAAATCTCCTTTAATCCGCCTGTGTGTCATATACTGCATGTGTGGCCGGAGTTTCATTATCTGTGAGTCATTCCCAAGAAACTCCATGATCATTTGCTTCATGTTTTAATCTTGTGCTTTATGTCCAAATCCAAGAAGTAAACTGTGTTTCAATAGTTGCCTCTGGGAAATGTAGTGTATACATTTTATACATATTATGTTGGCTATATATTGGAAATTATAATAATTAATAATAATTCTAACATGATATATACCCTATGTCGAATTGCAAATGATAAATATATTTTTTGTAATATTATTAATAGTAAAAGAAATAAAGTTTAAACATTTTCTTCATGTTTTCAACTAAAATTTAACCAAATTTATTGAAGCAAAATTGTGTTTTATTTAGATTTTTAGCAATTTTGTTATGTGCTTTTGTCTATTTATTATTTACTTATATATTTTTAACATTGGTATATAGGTTTATTTTTAATATCTAGCTTTAGTTTAGTTTTTATTTATTTTTAGTTTATTTTAGTCCTTTAGCTTCAATTGTTTTCATTTCGACATTTTGTTTATTTTTATAAATAATATTCAGGTCTCTATTTTATAATTTAGTATATAATATAATTAATTGATATAATTTAAATGAACAGAAATATTTTCAATAGTTTAGTAAACTATAATAAGCCTGATTAAGAATACTGCACAGCCATGAATTGTTCAGAATAAGACCAGAAACCTCCATTAAAGTCAAATAGATTCTATTGTGAATTAATGTTGACTTTTACCTTGAGCTCCATCCCACACCATTAGATCTTCTCGGGCACTTTCCGCCTCCCTCAGCAGAGTTCAGTGTATGTGGGAAGTGTCGAGGGAGCAGAGGTGGGCAGTTTACAGAGTGTGTTATGAAACTGCTTTAATAAAAAGCCATTCTTTGTTGATGAAAGCTGTGGACTGCAGATGGAGGTTTTTAAGGTTAACACAAACGCTGTGATGTCACAGGGTCTCAGTTTTACTAACCATTGCTTCTGAGCGTTGATTCTTCAAAACTTAAGTTACTCAGTTGATGGAGGAGGAAACTCATTAATATGTTTTATAGATCTTTTTGACATTTTTCATCAAACATGCAATATTATATGATCAATAAAGTGTGGAGTCGATCAAAGGGTAAAAAATCCATCCACAGTCTTAAATTTCACTGGATGACCTCTGGCTGCATGTCTCCACTTTGTTTAAAATGATGTAAACAACACTTTAATGATGTCATCCCACACAGACTGCACCACACCATGGTTATATAACTAAAACTATTAAAACATTTCTGCTAAATTAAAAAATATAAATAATATAACATATAATGAATTATTTAAATTAAAACAACCAAAATTTGTATAAATTTTCATTAACATGAAAACTACAAAAATAAGATAATTGGCTATTCAAAATATTGATATTTATAATATTAATAATACTAAACATAATACTTAAATACTAAAGGGGGCGCTAATGAGGACCCTTCAGAACCATTACATGACAGACGCTTTGTTTCAGAACCCAGATAACACATCTGAAGTATAAACCCAACAAAATACCACAACTGATTACTGTACAAAACTAAACGAAGGTCAATAAAACATGAATAATTTACAACATTATTAAAAACTACTACTTCTAAAACAAAAACACTAATCATTACCAAAGTTTTTTCATTTAAATGTTTTGCTATTTCTTAAAAACAAACAAACTGAATGCAGCACGTCTTATAACAGACATATCTGATGTCTTAGCATTCCTTTATACAACAGTCACTCTTTCTCTAACGCAACAAAAGCATTTCAGCAGCATGTGATCCCACATCATAACTATATGATAACAATATTACACAAACCTCTGCAGTCACACACACTCATAAATTATCACATTGAACATTATATTCACACTTACTGTAAATACATATTTGTCTTGTTTAGTTTAACTTAAATAAAAATAAGATCTTGAGAGACAAGGGTGATTAAATAGTTTAAATTGAGGCACGAAAATAATTGATTGGAAATTAATTAAATTAAATTAATCTAAACAAACAATTATTTTTAAATAAAATTGTAATATTAAATAATATTAAATGATGATTTAATAATCAGCGAAGCACATAACAAACGTGCTATTAACACGAAAATTACAAATATAAAATAAATGTTCATTAAACATTAATAATAAAAAAATATATATATACAGCTAAAATGAACGCAGGAGGCGCTATTGAGGACCCTTGATTAACTGATAACATTTATAAGCATAAATAAAGTATCTTTAACGTTAGATAAAAAGACGTTGTTTTACAAGTAGTTACTTTTCTAGAAGTAAACAACTAGATTGTGTTGAGCGGTCTCCGGTGTGTTTGGAGATTCGGGGGGTTTGTTTCTTCCGAACTAAAGCTTTCTACAGTTCATTCATCCGCTTGTCTAATCCAGTTGGCAAAAAAAGGCTGAGATGTTGGAGGTGGTTTCAAAGTCAGCCTTGTTTGTTGGTTTTCTCAGTTCTGCTCAGGGGGAGGCAATGAATAGGACGTTTCCATGGACACATGACAGATCCAGTTGGGCTTCATTAAAAATCCCACAATGCACCTCAATGCCGGCGCCTCCGGACCAGACACAGGCGCTTCTGGAAGGGGTCCGAGGTCAAAGCCTGGTACATTCCAACTGGCATGTACTACGTTTGTTCTTTCAGTGTCAATGTGGCGGGCATGTGCAACTATTTGCTCGGTTAACAGGATTGAGCAGAGGCGAATACATTTGATTCTGTACGTTTGTTTTAAAGCGTTCGGCAAGTTAATAAGAAGAAATGTGTGAAAAAGTTTTTTCAAAAACAAGAACATCTGTACCACCTCTAGCTATTCTCCTTCATTTGTTTATTTATTTCTAACACTTCAAATGCATCTGAATAAGCGGTATGTAAATGGTAAAGTTCGCACCCGGAGGAAAGTCTGAATCACATTAGCACATTTCATCGCACCTTCGCAGTTTCTGGAGCATGTGAGGTTTGAGAAACGCATGCGGATGTTGTTGATACGCTCATTGATTGGGTGTTACAAACATGTTAGTTAAGGATTCATAGATTTGACTGAGAGCAGGTTAGTCCTCAAGACGTTTTACAAGACTGATGAGATCAATACACTTGACCACAAAACTGAAGACAAACACCAAGCCCTGAAGGAGAAAAACAAGGCCATGGATTTCTTATCGTTTAATAAGAATAATTTAACAACTATAAAAGGCATAAATCAACATTTTTATAATTTATTTAAAAGTATTTTTTCTTACTCAAAATGAGATGAAATACTTTATCCAAAATATACCTTTTTATTTATTTTTGCTCCATAAGAAGTAAATATGACACATGAGATTTCTTTAATTTCTCCATCATTTCTATTACACATCTGTGTACACAGGGGGCGCTAATGAGGACCCTTGATTAGATAATGACATTTATAAGAATAAATAAAGTTTCTTTAACCTTAGATAACATACTTTTATATAAGACATTTATACAAGTAAAAGTTTTCTCAAGTGTGTCTCACAAATGTCTCCATCAGAAGAGATGTCAAGATGAGCTGAGTCTGGAATCAAAAGTCAATATTATCTTAATACGGACTCAAATATTTCTCATCAAATTCACTCAAATCCAGATTATTTGACCTCCACAATCTACATTCATTTAATCTATTGTCTCATTTTGTTCTGCTTTATTTCTCCAGAGCACTTTGAGGAGAAACATTGTGGTTGATCCTCAAATACAAAATGCATAATTGTAAGTGTTCCATTTCATGTCTTTATAATCTAACCTCATTCAATTCAGACTTTAAACTTATAGGAATGGCGAAACAATGTATGTTATCATGATGCATTGCTGGCACATCACACAACGGCCCGAATCATAAACTAAAACACACTTAGAAAGCATTAAAGCCAACGTGCTCTCATAATCGAATGATCTAAATCCAGAGCTGAAATACCTTTTATTAAGAAGCACGAGAGACTTCGGAGATTTAATGTTTAAGCTCTTCCAAGAGTTCAGCGTCTGATGGCCTACAGCATCTCTCCATTACAGCTGTTGTACTTTATCATGTGACCCGCCGACCTCTCGCTCTCACTGTAATGAGAGGTAATGAGCACACACTCGCTCGCCACCACAGAGAGACAGAACTGAGCCTGAGAGGAGAGCCAGAACGATTTGTTACACATGAGAAACAGTGAAGAGGAAAACAACAGGGGAACAGAAGAGAACAGAAAAGAAAAAGAGACAGACAGATAGGAGCTACATCACATCATCATGACATGATGGATAAAATAAAGCTCCGCTCTACATTTGCTCTTCTTGAATATTGTTTTCACACAGACATATTACAAAAATAAAATGGGCCGGGAACAGTGTTTAACATCGACCTTACACACTCTCACATGCACACAAGTAATCGAACACGCACAAACATGTCCATAAACACACACACACACAGACACAAGCACGCACGCACACACACACACACACATACACACAAGTGTTCAATATTTTCCATCTCAGACATTCTAACACTCGCTGTGTTTGCGTCGCTGTGGAGAGGCCACATCATCCGTCACATTCACATGCCTCTGCATCCACATACCAGTGACATCACTCGGAGCTCCATTCAGAGGAGATTGTTTTCCTAATGACTCATAACAAAAACAGGACATTTATCAATTGCACTGATTCAGAATAAAGATCACTATACAGTACATCAGCTGGGACTGTCCGCATGTGGCCGTCACATTATTATTTAATTTATTAAATCAGATTAGAAGACAGCGATAACAAAACCTGCCACCAAAGACTGCCAAGAAGAACTAAATCTAAAATGGAACAAGAAAACTCATTCTCAGGCAGGATTTGATATGTCAGAGCACACAGATGAAGCTCTGTCACCTGACTGAGAGAGAGTGAGAGAATTATCACTATCATTGTTTCTCTGTCATTGAGCGATATCGGGCAGATGCTCATCTCTGTTCAACACAAAAGCACCTGACAGTCACATACATCTCCTGTCCTCAATGGGCTTTGATTCATTTAATGTGAGATATTTATAAGATCACATATAAGGATGTGAAAATTAATCGAAAGCCCCTATTGCCACTGCTCCAGTCTTACAGGGTGTTCCTCATGGTTCAGTTCTGGGTCCACTTCTGTTTGTCATTTATATTTCTCCAATTAATGACATCATCAGCATGTATGGACTTCAATTTCATTGCTATGCTGATGACAATCAACCCTACCTTACCACCAGCTCAGATATCACCAGCCTATCCCTGTCTGATTTATTGCGGTCATCAGGGATATCAAGCATTGAATGTCATGGAATTTTCTTAAATTAAATAATAACAAAACTGAAATATTGATGATCGGTTCTGCTACCTCTGTCAAAAAGATAGACCTCTCCTTTGAAATTGAGGGGGTTCATGTTAAACCTGCCGCATCTGTCCGCAATCTTGGAGTCTTATTTGACTCATCTCTATCTTTTGCCTTTCATTTTTCATATTTTCGTTAAATCCTCTTTTTTTTTCTTCGTAATATTGCACGTCTTCAATCTTCTATCACTCTAGCTGATGCTGAAATCTTAATTCATGCATTAATCACATCAGGTCTAGAATATTGCAATGCTCTACTGTATAGAAAAAAAACTTCTTCTTCTTATTGACATCTGAAAACACTTTCTCAGTCTGCGCCATCTTGGCATGAAATATCCCCTCCTCAAGATTTTGAACTAAAGAGTAATAAATACATTCAATATAACACATCACAGCAGCAGTTTAACCTTTATACTCTTCATGGATTACAGTCTCATTTGATACAGAGAAACATCTGAGACCTAGTTGACACTTGAGAAGTCCATCAAATGCAACGAAAGAGCAACGTCTGAGCAATAACATTTTTCTCTGGGTGCGGTCAACTGTATCGATGATGTTTCTGTGTGTTTTCGGCAGATCATGTGAACGCAAAACACCTCACGGATTTGTTGACTCACAGGATTAAACTACAGGACACTACAGTGTTCAATTTCATACTCAGCTTGTTTCACAGGAACGAATGAAGATCACACAGATCTGAGGAGCGTGAATTCATTTGCTTATCAGATTAGTTATATTTCAGTTATTTTCCGAGGCTTGAAAGAATTTTCAAAACCCCCAGCTTCCTCAAATTCACACCCGGAGCTCAGGATTGGATCATCCGATGGGAAAGACAGATTATTTCCCAGAGCTAATTGGATTTCTCTGATAAAAAACAGCAATTAACTGATAAAGTGTTGAAGCTTTGACCCTTGAATTTCTACCAGATGGGTCATATTCCTGAATTTAACAACTAGGAAACACTGTTATAATCGACACTGTGTTTATTCGCTCAATGGCTATGAGGTGCACTCAAGAGACAAATGTTATTGCTCAGATGCTCAATGGAGTTCTCAATTGCGTTTCATTTAACTTAAATGGTTCTCCAAAAATTGCTTGGAAGAAATAACAACACACGAATGAGAGTTTAATTGTTAAAACACGTGAAGAGAAAATGTATGTAGATTGTAGGGGTCAAATAATCTGGATTTGGGTTTAATCGATGAGAAATGTTTGAGGACCTGTTTGTGTTGCAGAATGTGAATTAACCTGCATCGGTCACATGAGACACAACACTATATCACCTCAATCCACACTGACCTTCACACAGTGTTTAAAAAATTGACAAAAAATCATATTTTAAAGATAAATGTCAACCCGTCTGATATTTCCACACACACATAGGATTAGTATTAAAACGCTTCTGCATGATCAGATGTACGGATGAAGCTGCCGGCGGTCCGACTCAAAGGTCCAGCATCCCCTGCAACTACATCTACATGAAATATGCATGGATCTCTTATTCAGGACCAAACCAGTCTTCAAACCCACCTGAACCACAGAAACCTTCATCTGTCCTTTCTAGACAATGATCACAGTCTGTTTTAAACTCAACTTGCTTCTGAGGGTTCGTTCACCAGGATGTTTTTTTAAAGGGCCAGCGCTCAATGACCAGAGATGCACATCTGATGCACAATATTTTTATAACTATGCATTTGGCAGATGCTTTTATCCAAAGCGACTAACATTGCCTAGTACTATACCTTTTGTTTCTGACTATGTTCAATCCCCTGGGATAAAACCCATGACCTTGCGATGCTAGCGCCACACTCTAACTACTCAACTACAGAAGACACTACATACAAAACAATAACGCTTAAAAACAGATGTAATGCAACAGTGGGAAAGCGACTTGGGGTTCCAGCTGTCTGATGAGGAATGGGATATGGCTCTTACTGGAGTCCACTCTTCTTCCATATGTTCCAGACATTCTTTAATACAGTTCAAAGTGCTACACAGGTTGCACTTCTCAAAAGCTAAATTAGCACAAATATTTCCTAATGTAGACCCAATATGTGATAGATGTAAACAGACACCAGCTACTTCCTATCATATGTTTTGCTCTTGTCCGAAACTTGTCCCTTTCTGGTTGTCCTTTTTTGAAGTAATCTCTAAGGCTTATGCCTATAACATCCCACCTTGCCCCTTGATTGCCGTTTTTTGGTTGTTTTTTGGATACAACGGGGTCCATCCCCCCTGTTCATTTACAAAAGGTCATTGCCTTTTCCTCCTTACTAGCTAGACATTAAATTTTATTTAAATGGAAGGCTGCTGCTCTTCCATCGCAACACCACTGGATTAGGGACATTATGCAGAATGTCAAACGGGAAACAATCTAATGTACCCTTAACGGGTCCACCAACAGATTCTACAAAACCTGGAACCCTCTGATAACTTATGTGAACAATTTACCTGGGCTGGAACTGGAACTCTGAATGTTTACATTAACCCCTGGTCAATCCTGTGATAAGGAATGTTAGATGCACTTGTCCTCTTTTTTTGTGTGTGTGTTTTTGTTTTTCTTTTGTTTTTTATTTTATTTCCCGTTGTCTGTTACAAGTTTGTCATGTTGATTTTGGGTCTCATCTGTCTTTGTGTCTTTCTCTTGTTGGGTTTTCTGTTACTCATTTTTTTTCTATTGTTATTTGCATAACTGTTGTATACAATAAGTGGAAAATTACAAATAAAGTGAAAAAAAAACAGATGTAATGCGAGAACAGGACCTGATCGATCACAGCATCGTAACTTGCAGACAAGATCATAAATGATGAGTGCACACCCTACATAGATACCAAAGTCTCATAACAATGTCACATTCATAACAATCTCAGGGTTTGAAAAAGACTACAAAGAAGACCGACCAGAGACATTATAGATAAATTATTGAAAATATTGTGTTCTTTACAGTGTCAGTACTGCCCGTACTGATTTGTACATCGGTTGGAAGATGATTTTCATGAAAACAGTCAAACGGACAGAGTTTAGGGAAAATGTTAACCTCACTCACCAAACATATTCCCAATGTGTCCATTCTTTGTCAGAGGTCGAAGTTCATTCTTGCCCCAGGCGTAAAGCTTATAGTTGTCCCAGGCAAACTTCATCATCTGCATAAAAAAAAAAACACATAAACATAAAATAACACTTTGATCATTTAAGATTGAATAACTATACTTTACGTTAAACATTATTATAATATTAAAACATTATATTAGGAAGCAAACAAACTCATCCAATCCCCAAATGACAGCCAACCATCAAACATTCAAACAAAGAATTGGATCATTTTCCACATGAAAGCTATAAGCAAACATGATTAATAAACCCAGTTATCTTTATGAAAGGACTTCTAGAAACATACATACAAACAGATATAGAATATTATTATTATTGAGCGGTGCATAATATCAGATGTCAGGTGGACAATACAGATCTGTGCTCATAAAGCATGACTCAAGGAAAAGTTTGTTATGGATTTTTATTGCTCAAAACTTGTGATCTCCTTGTGTAGGGCTTAAATCTAACCGTAGCACGAAGATCCAGAAACACAGAAGAAAAGACGAGAACAATCTCTGCTCTTCCTGCGCAGTCCTTGAGCTCTGAGATGTTAAATACTGAGCATGTGCCTCTGTTCCATGACGTCTGGCACCGACAACCTCCAGGAGGAAAGCTATGAAAGACTTACTTCCCCGCAGGAAAAGCCAAGAATTGACGTGGGATGGCCTCCAAAAACGCAATAAAAGCCTTTTGGACATGATGGGGAATTAGGAGGGAGAGATTGTGATATTTGAGTAGCACAGCAGCTGCTGGAGATGTGGAGGAGTCTCGGCTTGAATAAACCTTCAGTGATCATCTGTTACTCATGAGCGCTGGTGGGCTTTTTTCTCTGCGAGTCGTGAAGTATTGCAACACAAAAGCTTTGGTTTTCACTCAAATTTCGAGAAATGCGTCATTTTGTAGGCCGTCAGCTCAACGTCTATCCTGAGGGAGTTCAGGGCAGAAGAAAGGAAGAATAAATAGCGGGTTTTCTACCTGTTTGAACCTCCCGTTGGCTTTATCTACACACAGAGCGACAGCGCTGATAAATATAAACACGAAAAGAAGTCGAGTTGCTGAAGCGCTTCTGAATACTTCTGAATATAATGTATACATATGTTAACACACGCACAGGCGCATGCATATACAGTGTAGACACAAATGTATATACTGTATATGTACTCATGTACATGCCACCACCACTAAGTGCACACACAAACATAAATATGTATACAAACACACTAACAAACACATACACATATTAACATATATACACACCAGCATACCCATATATATAAACATACAAACATGTGCATACACCTATATAAACACACACACTTACTCGTGCACACACACATTCAGATATCAACCTGTATGGTCATTTAACCTACTTATCGAGTAGTTTGAAAAATATACATGTATTTAAGTGTACCGTTTTATATATAGCATCCATGTTTAACTACTGTACATCATGGTTAAACTGTAGTTACTTCAATGAAACTGTAGTAAATTTGGGGTAACTGCAAATACTATAGTTAAACTATACTTACTATAGTTAAAAATATGGTTAACTTTCATGAGAGCTTTTATTAAGATTTTAGCAGACCACAACTTAACACATGCACATTTCCATAAATATGCACACAGGGTTTAATAAGTATAAGTATCTGATTCTAAATCTTATTCTTTTCAATTCTGAACTGATTCCTAACCTTTTGATTCACAACTCTACCTACATCATCAAACACATGTGTACACATATATGAATAACCATTTATAAAAACACATGCATGCACAAACCTATGCATACCCATATATTAACATACACACACATGCATTCACGCAAAGACATACACATGAATGCATAACCGTATCAATGCACACGCACACAAGTGGATACACACACACGTGGACACACACGCATAAAACAAAATATATTAAATGTCAAAAATGTAATCTAGCAAAACAGAAATCCTACAGTATAACTGAATGGTCCAGATGCAGTTATTGCACCTTGTTGCTGTGCACATCTGTGAAGAGATGCAGCGTGTGGTCAGAAACATTTAGAGGTATAAGAGGGTGATGTGCAGAGTGAATATTCAGTCGACTGAATTCAGGTCAGTGTTGTTAACAGTCATTGGCTTGACATACATTTAAAAAAGACTGAACGTAAGATCACAACCCTAGAGGCCAGCGCACATAGTGCACTTCACCAGCATCCCTAAAGATGACAATAAACAAAACAAACCACTAAAAGAGTAAACTGACAGAAAACAAAATGATTTTTTTAACAACAACAAAGTTATCTCTGTCTAATCAAACTTTACAAGTGAAAAAGTCAAATCTGGTAACTGTGTTAATTCTATTAAGATAAAACTGGATGAATTTGAAATTTTATGACGCTCAAATGATTTAAACACTTGTTTTTTGTATACTGATATTGCATATACAGTATCAGCAACAAAAAAACACACTTTACTTCACACAGATATATTGTAATGATATCATGTCACGCTCTATCACACACACACACACACGTATGAACACATACACACATGTACATCTTTATGAGGATCTCAGAATGTTAATAGTCTGGTCATTAACATCTTAAATGATGAGCAAATAAACTCATTACCATTGAGACGAGAGAGCACACCGTCATGTCTGACACTGCGATACATCTCTCTTAAATGATATAAACCTCTTCCAAAGACCCTTAATGCACATCCACACCATCTGCTTGCTTCTCCACAGAAAGAATATAGAGAGAGAGAGAGAGAGAGAGAGAGAGAGAGAGAGAGAGAGAGATGAAATGGAAGCACAATGAGTCTCAGGTGCGGCACATTCACATCTCAGATGAGATGAAAGGACTCCTGCTATTAAAGATCTATCATCTGAAAAAGGTCTTCACAGGTCTCGAAAAACAGACAAATCTTCAAGAACCAGCAATGTCCCGAACCTTCACCAAACCTGTCAACAACACATCCAGCTTCGTCTCTAAGTAAAGAAATGATTATTCTGTGTAACAAGAATGACGCACATTTTAGGGAAAGTATCGCAATAAAGACAAGTTGGTCCAAGAGGTTTTTCATACTGAAAAGTTTTACTGTCACACTCACCGGTGTGAGTTAAACCATTTTAAATTACTGTATTTTTGTAAGTTACTTCAATATCGCCATTTGTCAAAATGTAAAATAGTAGGTTGCAATTACTTGTGAAGCTTTGGATAAAGTTAATAAATGCTATCGTACTTGAAAACTTACAGTAATGCAGCAACATAAGATTTACAATGTATCAAATCTTTACACTTTTAGAGATGAAATGTTTTTATGAGATCAGGACATGTAAAGAACTCTCTCTCTCTACTCTTTTAATGAAGTGGATTTTACAAAAAAAAGTTGCAACGCCAATTAAATGTATAATGAACAGGAGGAAATGCTGGTGTGATATGACCCAGAAACCCCTGAGCTGTTCAACACCTTCATCTGAAAAATACAAATCACCAAATGAGCTACAGTAAGCCTTGGTTTCCAGTCAATTACTCGCACGGCACACATGAAAAGAGACTCCTGTCGTGCATCCGGCTTGTTATCAGAGACACATTTATTAACACACACACACATGACTCTGGATTCATCATTAGAACACCATGTGAAAGACCAGCAGGTCATGATGATCAAAGCATCATCTCCAACATCTTAACATCGGTCATATATCTCAGAGTAAATATCTTGTAGAACTTAAATACGACACTGAAGGGATAAAAATGAATATTGATCAGAAACACACGTTTATACCAAAACGCACTTGTTAAAACTTGTGGCGTTTTTTTCGAGCTGTTCTTGTTTTGCACTCCGTTTCCATTATTTTATAGTTTCAGAAATGCAAAGGCAATAGGTTTCAACCCAGGGAAAACATACTGATAAAAAAAGTTTGATTATAGCAGTCAGATTATCACTAAACCATTATGTGCCTCGAAGAATCTGGCAAACAAAACTATATATATAATAAAAGGTCGTACAGTCTGAATAGCGTGGCACTTGAAACCAGGATTCTAATCCACCTCTCGCTGAAAATGCTTTTACCTTTTTTATCACATTACAGTTCATAAAGGCATTTGTTTTGTACTTCATTAAAGTTTAGGTTTAGGGTGAGGTTAGGGGTGTAGGGCTTTAATATCTCAATAAATTGCCATCATTTTAATAATTTTTATAAATATAATGATTTACACTCTGTTGCATTGCATAATGTTTAATGCACAATACTGAGGTGCAAATATTAAAGTTATCTGGCACTATTTATAAATACCAATAGCATCTAACTAAGATTTCTACTTAATCCAAAGAAAATACAGCTATTTTGCTTGCTCAGGCGGGCTATTTGTACTCTGTGTAAATAGACACTCCATTAATGATGAATGTAATACATTTAATTAATGTGTCACTAATATCCATTGAAAACATTCATAACGTTACTTTTACAAGGACGACGCGGCGTCAGTGAAGGTCAAGTGTCACGATCGTTCTTTACCAAATGGCGCAAAAATGAATTTCAGACTTTTTATTACTGAAAATGAATGTCCTCATTCAGGACTTCAGGACACTTTCAGAGTTTTGCATGCAGGCCAGCAGTAATGTTATATAAGACAGTTAACGTAATTTCTTTATTTGAGATTGTGGCTAGGTCTACAGGCAGAATGTGTAATGTTACAAGTTGATTTTACATGCTGTCGCCGTGCACATGTCTAATAGTGTGACTGGTTTGCCCATGGTTTATTGCAGGTGGATGTTTGGGTGGTTAAGATAATTCGGTACAAAAGATTGTGCTTCTTTATAGGCAAACATATAAAATGCGTTTATGTATTTGTTATAAAGCTGTATCCTATAATCACACTTGCTTCCTTCTTTGTTCTCCCCTGCAACTAATTTTTGCCTCCGTTATTTATTAACATTAAATTTATTAACATAACTTCTGCCCTGGCAAAAAAAAATCACAGCACCCCCTGCTCAAAATGCATTCCCGCGGCTATGATTGTCTCCGGCCAGCTAATAGCCTTGAATCAACATGAAACCCTCACAGCGAGAGCTCGCGTTCCATTGAAATATAATCAATAGCCAGCGAGTCTGTAAAGGCAGCTCTCAAACACAAAAATAAGCGGCGCACCGGTGCATAATGGACCTCAGCATCACCACAGAGATGCTATTTGAGATCATTATGAAAAGAACACACGGAAAGCATGAGGTTAATGGATGAGGAGGAGGAGGGCTGATGAAGGGTCTCAGATGGCTGTCATTACCAGCAGCTGCGCTGGAAAAAGCCTGAAATGCAGATTAAGGAACAAGAAGAGCGACACCAAGAGTATGGTGCTCAGGGAATAAACAAACCGAATAACAGGAGTGACTCAGCAGTAAGACGCTTACGCCGGACCCAGAGTTGGATTTGTGTAAATTTGATGAAGGAAAGGGTTAAATCGTCCCCAATGCACAAGAGGAATTATTAAAGCACATCTTTCAAGGACACAGAACAATGCCTATTCACAGCATTCTTTAAACAAAAGAGGAGAAACACAATGGCCTATTAGTGTATTTGCAAAACCTCCCTTAAGAATCCACATAAATACCAGCGTCAGTGTTAAATGTTAAACTAAGCCTGAAAAACATCATTATGTGATAAACAGCGCAACGCATACAAAACACAACGACAGGTTCTCACTCGTACAATAGCTGGTTTGTGGACCAACGGCTCGTGCCATCCAATCCTGTCATTCTGAGCGCTTCTCTTCTTCTGTCACAATAACCCAGCGTTCACAGGCTAGACTCCGCCGGGATCCGGTCTGATCACGTCTGGTACAGCAGAACTCCAGCCCGAAAACCACAAGTAATTTGAGGCAAAAGTGATTTGGTCTGGGAAGCGATTTACCTTCAGGATTACCTCGGGAGCCAAAGCATCAGCTGCCTATTACCAACCACAAACACTCGGTTTCCACTGATAGCCCATAATGCTTCAGGCTTTCAGTGATAGAAGAGACCAGTCCAACACTAAAGACCTCTGGAGCTCAGCACCAGATCGAATATAACGCTCGGGAGAGAAGCGGTAACACACAAGTCTGATATGAGATAGAAGGGGATATCTGGATAGTCAAACCACATATACAAGATAATTGTTGATCACCGACCAATCAGGTGCTGACATTAGGCCATGCTGGAATCGTTTGGGGGTCAATGTGTTGACTAGGGATGTGCGAGACTAATTTGTTTAAATGGTAAGCTCCTACTAGTCGACATTGAAAACAACAGTCGATTATACAAAAAATGACACAAAAAGGTTATATTTGAAACGACTTTCATTTTAATGTTTCGTTTAGAAACCTTTTAAATTACATATTGAAACAATATGTTTGAAAAAATATTCATTTATAGTCTTTAAAGTGTGTCAGGAACTAAATGTTTTAATTTAAGGTCAGAACTAGCATCTGTTTCCTTTGTGCCAATCGCAGCACAGTCAGAAATGAGCGCTTGAAAGACAATTTGTGGTGGTTTTACACAAACTATTTCATATCAAATCGGCATAATAATAATTTCACTGGAGCCATGCGCTAGTAATCAAATTACAAAATAAAATAAAATGTATTTTGTAAAGGCTACATATTTTAAGGCCGGGTATGGACCAATGTTCATCGCGTCACTCCTTGCAGCCACTAAAATGATCCAGTCAGAGTTGGCCGTTGGCGCATCAGTAAATGCAGAAATATTAATGATCATAACGTGAGGAAAGTGGAACTTGTATGCATTTTTTAGCTATATTAAAAATTGTTTATGAACAGTTTGCTAATGGCCTACATTCGAATAAATGACTGTCAAATTAGGAGCACATCCCTAGTGTTGACTAACATCATCTGATATAATAAAATATATTTTAAAGGGTTTATGTAGTGACAGACACGCATTCCACAAACAAAACACTGTAGTATATCCAATCCTTCCTATACGCAAACTTCACAAGTTGTGTAGGGTCTCCTCGAGAATCACAATAAAAAGCACTATAATGTAAACAACACGCGGATTGAACTTTCTGCCTTCGGAGTGTTCTGTTACCAACTTTAAAGGAATCATTTGGAAATTTCATTTGTAATACTTCATTTATTTAATTATATTTAGTCATTTAACAGATGCTTTAATCCAAAGCGACTTACAAATAGGGTTAACAATGGAAGCAATTACTGTGACGTGTGCTCGGACATCAAACAGTGCGTGCAGGTGATGACATGCGCATAATTTGATGATGCGTCTTTTCATTTGGCTTCAAAATGAAGCTACCCCTATGTAGCGGACAAATCGATAGCAAAAGAACAAGAAGGCATGTGTTTTTGTACTATTTACTAAGTCTTACTTAGTTTTGACAAATTATGCAAGTATAGATTTACACATTTAGTATTTGTCGACTGGCAGACAGTTGGTTTGACTGTTGGAAAGCCGTGAATTTAGGGACTCTCTCCAAAGTTACATACACAATAATATTCTAACTTCAATAGCATTTACAGGGAATGACTAACAGTCAATAAAACCAGCTGTTCATGCGAATCAATGCACACCTCAATACACTGTATTTCGTTTGCCAATGATAATATGTAATTGTTGTGCCATCACACACATTTTGGAATGCATAGCTTTCTTGAGTAAACTATATTTATCAAGTTTTATTTTTGTTAATCATTCATTTGGTAAGTAGAAACATAGGTGGTTTGTGTTACTTTAGGTAAAGGATTAATTATATGTAAAATAAATATGTGAATTTATTTTATACTTAATTGTTCTAACTGTCAGTTTAATGTATTTAGTCTTTCAGTTTGAATTAATTTAAGAGTGTTAATTGATTAAAAAAAATAGTTTACAGTTATGCTTTTCAAATTTTTACTATTACGACAAGGGCCCCTCACAAAGGTTTGAATAGGACCCCCAGACGTCTAGGATCGGCACTGAGTATACTTTAATATTCACTATAGTAAAGTGCAGTAATAAAGCAAAAATAAAAGGTTACAGTGCATTTTATAACAGCAAAGGGCGTTGAGGCACGACGTGAAGCGGAGTCATTATAACCCATATAGCTAATATTAAATGCTTATTGCTTTTATAAAAACGGTTATTCCATATTTGTTACATGGTTTCATACAATAAAGTAATTATGTTAATGTAATGCCATTAGCTGTTATAAATTGGGGTATTTCATAAAGACTTAACTCAGCTCAGCCAATCAGATCAAAGGATCAGAACTGACCATTTTATAAACTGCAATATACTATATTATGTTAATCACTATACTTTGTTAATGGATACTATGCTATTTTGTACTATGAACAAGGTCGAACTGATAAACTGTAGTGCATACTATAGTATAGTTTAATATTTACTATAGTAAACTGTAGTAAATTGCAGGATACTATTGTATATGAATCAATACACTTTGTTAATAGATACTATAGTATTCTGTAGTTTACAGTTGTGAATACTGCAGTATACTTTAATATTTACTATAGGCAGTATTAAGTGTAAAAGTAATTATCACCTTTTGTTAATTCATACCATTGTATTTTGTATTATTTACTATAATGGATTGATAACTGTAGTTATTATCAGCGTATATTTTCGTATTTAAGATAGTAAACTGTCTTATTTTGCAGTATACTGTAAACCGTAGTTTTAACATTTCCGTAGTTCCGTATGTTAACATAGCATAGCATAACATACCAACGTATTTCTGAGGTAACTTTTCAATTTTCTTTCTTTCAATTTTTTCAATGGTTATGCAGAAATTTGATTTGATTGGAACAAACAGAGATGTTTTTAAAGTTTTCATTTGAATAAACTAAAATAACAATAATATAATATAATGAATACAATACAATACAATATGATAACATGCACAAGTACACATATAATATATGATAGGACATTGCATGTAACTAGACGACTGCAGAAGGATTGTGGGTAATAAATCACCTCTATCATGTGAGGCTGGAAAGACACAAAAGTGTTAATGAGTCTCTGTTATCACATGAGCCGCCGGGAGCGCTGGCTGACAATGTCTGTATCAGCTTCACACCAGAGAGAAACCACCAGAGTCAATCTGCAAAACTCAACAGCCCCGAGACCTCCAAGACCCCTCGAGATCCCGAACAGCTCGGCCAGAAGACGTGTCTGATTACACGCTCTTAAACAACACCTCCTAATATACAGAGCGTTAAATCTCCAACAAGTGAAATATAAAAGCAACCAGCCGCTATTGTGGTCAGAGAATGGCTTGTAAGTGCCTATTAAAAGGGGCAGTTTGTTTTCAGAGCTGTGATTCATTACTGATATTTCTCGGTGCTGGAGAGACGGCGTGTCAGAAATCGTTTGTTTGGACGATTCTCAGAATTTTAATTGCACAGCTGGTTTTCTTTCCCCATTAAAATGCACCCGACGGCATGATGGCAGCCAGGAATATATTTGCTCAATTTATTCGTTGGTCCACAAAGATAGTGAAACAACAGCCATGGTTTATACGTACACAAGTGTGAAACTAATCTGAAGCTGCTCATCATCAGACACAAATGCAATAATGACATCAATTCATATAACAGAATGAAAAATATGAAATAAACGAATGACTGAGTCTGAGTTTTAATAATGAACAAAACTTAAATAATACTTAATCTCGACAACGGAGAACTCCATCAAATCCTCCTGAACTATGAAAGAGCAACATCTGAGCAATAACGCGTTCTTCTCGGTAAGTCTGAGCCGGCTGAGAAAACCCGTCTCGAGAAAGTCATTCTTGCATTTGCATTCGACGCGAGTGACAGAGAAATTGGAGCGAGACCGAAACCATTGACTTCTGTGACTCTGTTGCGCGCTGTGACATTGACTCCCACTTCATTAGAAACTTCACATCAGTCTTGCCAAAAAGCCTCGTGGGTATCTGGAGACGGCAGGGCCAGACTCCCACTTAAAGACCTCATAAATAATGAATGTGGTGAGGTCATTAAACAGCTTGTGAAGGGCCGACAGCGGCTCGCTGCAAGACGCAGCTAACATTCAGGACTTGAAAACGCCCGGAGCGGCCACATGAGAGTAAAGTGTGAGAGAAGAGATGCTGCCGCCGGTCATGAAGAGCATTTAATCCCATCACACTGTTTGTTTAAGACGCCTTGAATGTGTCACACTTACAGAGCAATTAGTGGCCCTGAAGTCATATAAAAAAACCACAGCCGCAGAGGGATTTCCATCTGATGCTGAGACACGTCAGGTTCAATATAATGTGACTGCATTGATATTCACTGCCATACTGTATTTACAGCAAAACAAACATCAAACGTCATGGACACATTAAATGTCCACTAGGAAATACAATCATTTATTCATTCAAGCAGAGCCTCCAGTAATACATCTAAACTCACCATTCAAATTCAGTTAAGAGACACCTGAAGACTACGGTTTTAATGTTTTTCTATTTTTTCCTTTGATGTTTTCTTTTTTATTAATAAAACTTTAAGATGTGATTTATAACGTTTGCCTCTTTGTCGCCATCTCGTTCGAAACATAAAACTGTGGGTTTTCTTACAAATCTATCGTACACACTGGTCTGTTTATCTTCCTGCCTGTCTGTCTGCCAGAGACGACGTGTCTGTCTGTCTGTCACTGAGTAGAGCAGTAATACAGCACACAGAGAGAGTGAGACAGGTAGAAGTCATTTGTGAGTGAGAAATTGCCAATTTCCAGACAGTGTTTAGAGATACAGGAGCAGAATCCTGACGTTCACAGACTACAGAACCCACAGAGATTCCCACTCAACACAACATTTTCAATCCCGTATATGAGTTGAGTTCATCTACCTCATACTACACTGACAGCACAGCGAGTACACAGTGTAAAGAAATATCTGGAACATGACGACTCTCTTCTTCACATAACCACAGTACAGAAGATACAAACCTCTTAAAGCATGCTCAACCTGAAAAAATATGTCTCTACAAAGTAAATCTCATTCATTCATGCTGATTAAGAAGCTTACCAACAAAATGGTCAATTAATTACAATTATTAATAGTAAACTGTTAGTGTTTTCAATGATAAATGTCAACATTTAAATCACACTTTGTTAAAAAAGCTCATCTAAAAAAGATCTGTTATTATTTACTCACGCTTATGTCCTTGTTGCTGCTATTATTTTTTATGAAAGACAAAAAAGCTTTAATGTAGACAGCACAACCATTCATAAGACATCCTAAACGCACCACATAAAGTCTTTTTCTATCGCAAAGACTTTCACCTTATAAATCATTTCTTATTTTGTGATTCACAGAAAATAACATAATTCAGCCACTGCACGACATTATAGCTAAACTATAATAGGAGTTTAAAATAACCACATTTTTAATCGTTGAGTGAACTTTAATTCAATTCCTTTGAAAGGAAAATGTCTGGAAGCTTTTCAGTGAAGGCACAGATCTCCATCACGCTGACGGCTGTACATCAGCTCACAATGAGCCCATTTACTCGTGACACAAAGTGTTATTACTCTGGGGAATATTTCATGCCTTTGTCACTCATTTTACACCCTGATGAGAGTGATACACAGAAAATGGTCAGAGCTGGAGGTGTCATGGCATTTTGTGTAAATAGAGCCCGGGACTGTACAGCCTGCGGCAGGTAGCTTCTAGATATTTCTTTGACATTCAGCATGAAAGAGGGAAACAGACTTTGAACTTTGTGAAGCGTCAGAACGGCCGTCTGACAGTATAACACGGTGACAGTCGTGAAAGTTTCTGTGCAGATGCAGAAGAGAAGAAAGAAGTGTTTCAGAGACCCTTATTTCTGACGCCCTAAGATGTGCCTTATGAAGAATAAAATAATAAAATAAAATTCTTGTGACCACTTTTGGAACATTTATACAATGTTTTAGTACAAAATATTATGGTAAGACTGGGGTTACTGTAACAAAACGTGGTTAATATTTTGGGGGGGACATCACACATTTTAACTGTACTCAAATGTTTCATCCAATGCGGAAATTCATAAATAAACTTAAAAAAAAACGTTTATTCATCCACTAGCGACATCCGATAGTAAATGTGGTACCTGCAGAACTGCCAAGACGAACAGAAAATGTTTCCCTAAAATCAGGGGCGATTCTAGGATTTTCTTTGAGGGGGCTCAGCCCCCAATGAGGGTATGATAGTAAAAGATAAAAATAAATATATAGAATTAAATAACCTTTTGACTAACAGGGTAGAATGGTAAACTTATTGCATTGATGGGTATAACATTTGAGGACTGAATCGCACCTGACCACACTGCAAATCAACATTTCTAGTACAAATCTCTTTCTATGTTCAATTACAAACAGAGAAATGTAACCAGAAAACTAAAATTAAACTTTTATTGACTATCCATAATAAGCAATATAAACAACACAGCTATGAGGCTGGAGTCAGTCAATGCCACATGCACTGTAAGAGGGCATTCAGACAGAACACATTTTTCCATTCCAATGCGTTACTTTCCCATTGTTTTTCTATGTAAGCACGCATTTGCATGACCGTAATGCTCTTATCTCTTGTCTTTTGAAGCACCTCGCACATGACCGTCATGTTTTTAAGACGACGTGTCAAGTAAAAATAACAATTTTTACATGCAGCGCTGCTCATCAATGTCAGTTCCAAAAGCAGAGAACCAATCAGGAGGCGGTACAAGGCTCTTTTTACAGTTGAAAATTGGCATAACAATTGTTTTATTTGACGGCACGAGGCGAACATATCTGGGTGCTGCGTTTTTAAACGCAGTGATGCGTTCTGGCCCCTAACATGTTTTATATTGAAAGTAAAGTTTTCAAAGGAAAACAGCAACAGCACGATTGTTTTATAAAGTAGACTTCATGCTTATATGTGTTAAGGGCTTAATTTTCGCTGGAGGAAACAGATGTGGTGTGATAAGGGGTGAACGCAGCGAGAACACAGTTAATCGATTACTCCCCGATAGCATTTTGTAAACTGTATTTATTAGATTGAAGAAGACGGGGAGGAGCTGAATTCTGCTGCCATTTTCACATGAAATTTAGGGGGGACTGAGGCCATCACGGATTTGTGTACAGTTTACGAAGAATCACAGAATTTTTAGGGGGGGATGAGTAGAAATGTTTGTGGGGCTAAAGCCCACCTAAAAATGTCCTAGCATCCCCCTGCCTAAAATGAAGAGCTTAAAAGATCCCTAATAGGGTCGGGTGGGAACATTTTTTACAATTTGTGATTTTTTTATATAATTTCTTACACTTATCATCATTCGTATTTATCTCAAACCTCAATCCGTTAACCCTGGTTACGAGAAAATACAAAAAACTTCTACATAAAGATTGTGGTAGGAAGACATGGTTTACTATCAAACAACAACCAACCAGTCTGTTCATTTAAAAGAAAATCAACTCCATAGCTGAAGAAAGACTCTCACCGAAGTCTAACTGAACCGTGACAAACACGCTTCACACTGCAAGAGTTCATGAAAACGGTTTGTTGTGAAATGCCACGCAGGTTTGAACAAACATCAAAGCTTAATTTATGTGCATCCAGCCATTTGGAATCAATAAAAAGACTCTCAAACCACAGGGAGTCTATTACAGAAGAGAATCTCACCGCTCTTTATCAATTCTTGAAGAGTCGCTCCGCCCCTTTCCAATCTGTCAGAATGTGAATCTTCATTTCATCACCCCATGATGCTTTAATATGTGAAGTCATCAGAATTTGAGTCCAGAGAGAGAAAGTGAGGACAGGTCATGTTATGAACTCCTCTGTACGGTTTGTTTCTATTTGGATCTGTTTTATTGAGCAGCACATTGGTCAACCTCGCTTGAGTTAAACAGTGATATATAAATAAACTTGACATTGACATAAATTCCACCTTCATTTTATTTACAGTGTATCTTTGCCGCTCTCCTCCAGTTTTACAATGTTTTAAAAACATACGTTTTGTGTATGTGTGTTTTATTTATGGCCGAGCCACAAAGCAATTTCTTACTTTTAATAAAACACACAGACTGTGTTCAGAATACTTTTCTGCAGTGTGCACATTGCAAAACCATTTTCGGTGTGATTTTTGCACACAATCTAGCAGCAAACTCATATTTAACCATCAGGAGAGAACGCAGCGTCCAAAACAACTGCTTACAAAAGCACAAAACACACACATCCTTAAACTTCCCCGACTATGGCAAACATCACACTTTTAGGAGTGACTCCTTGCTTATTCCCACGCAGACCAACAAACCGAACAAATTATGATTATTTCGATTCCAATAACGGCTCAGGATCTCATAGAATGAAATAACCTTGAACCTTCTTTTACCCAGGTGGAATTTTTTGACTTTAGACTTTCCGAGACGTCTCAATCAGATGAAATTATACACTTACCATTCGAATGTGAATGTTAACTGAAAAATATTTAGTCAGAGGTGACAGGCTTGCGTTTCGAAATTACACTTCCCGTGACTCCCTGTGACAGCACCAGAACAATAAAATACAAAAGCATCAATTACACAATTTATGCTCATCGTCTGCACTTCGTTTTGTTGAACGAGCACTATAAAAGCATCATGGCTTTGTCAAATAGTTTAAAAAGAGAAAAGAAAATATCATTTTCCAACCCATCCAATTTTTTTCTGAACAAAATCATGCACATCACATCATAATTACAGCTCTTCAGTAGAAACGTTGCCAAAAAAACAGCAGAATCAACCGCACTGTCATTAAAAGACCAGCAGAAACAAGCACACACATAAAAATCACATTTATAAATGACAAAACGTCTCTTAACACAACACCCTAATGAGAGATGAGAGATAGCTCACAGCACTGATGACCTCACAGGAAAACTGCACACAAACGCTTCTAAAACTCTTTTCCATTAACAGCTCCCAGTAGTGTCCATTAGTACGGCCGTCTCTCTTCCTGAAATGACCATTAGACATCAATACGCTGCAGAAGATCTACAGTCATTCTACTGAGATGTGAGATTCTCTGGATCATAAACACTGTAGAGAAGGACCTGCCAGACCTAACAATACATTCAGTGGCTCTTAAAGTATGTCGGATGTTTAAAGATCCAATGTGTAGTTTTTTGGAGGATCTATGGACAGAAATGCAATATAATATACATAACTATGTGTTCAGAGGTGTGTTAAGACCTTACATAATGAAGCGATATGTCTTTATGATCTTAGAATGAACTATTTCTATCTACATAAACCTCGGGTCCCCTTACATGCCCTAAACGGACAGACGGCTCTACTGAGTGCTTTTCCTAAATACTTTTTTGTATACTCTTAAAATGACACTTAAGTATACTTGACGTACACTGACAGAAAAGTAGAAATATATCCGTTCTATGGTTCAAAATGGTTAAGTTTTGACAATATTATAAAAATAATAACTACAAGTCTGTTGTTAAGTTCACTCAAAAGTTACAAGTATACTTGCAGCATAAACGACTAAACAAGTGTTTATTCAGAGTATACTTCAAAGTGTACTTCATAAACTAAAAACAAGCTACAAGTATTGAACTAGTAAAAAGCATATAAGCTCACATGGAGTATATTAGTTGCAGTAAAACAAAAGTTTAAGTGTACTCAGAGTTAACTTGTGTCCTTAAAACTTGAGTACTTAACGTTTACTAATGTTACACTTAAATAGGTTTCATATTATATTTTAATAAACTAACTAATTAACTAAAAAGTGGGACAATTTAGTCTTAAGTAGATATGAAATGGTACACTTCTCCTAGTACACTGATATATAAGTATTATCACACTGCTTATTTTCAATCCACAGACGTGATGCCATGGATGCAGATCAATACCATCACAGCATCTCATCTCATTACACATTTGATCACTGAAGGGCATCAAAGTCAACCATCTTATCTCATCCAGCGCTAAAGCTTTGATCCCAGCATGCACTGCCAACAAGCGAGCAAAAACACTCGCCGTGAAGAGAAATGACAGGAAGACCATCTAAACCTCTCAGGTTGAATTTTATTCCCCACACTTCTTTAAAAAGCATGCACTTCAATGGGTAAATTTGCAGTGAAATGCACTACTGACGGTTCCAGTAACAATGTCCCCCTTTCACCCGACAATACAGCCGCTGCAGTGCAATCTGAAGCAGTAAAATCACTGAATGTGTAAACGCACCATTAGCAAAGACAGCACACAGATGACAGCCTACGCTCACGCATCACACAGACAACAATGATTTGGTTCAAGTGCACTCGGTAATAAACCAAGAAATAAAAACAGACGAACAGAAAATTGGGTCGCACAGACAATCAGCATCACAAGAACAAAAATGCATCATATAAGAGCACAGGATAGACGTCAGAAAAATAAAAAGGGTTTATATTGTCGCTCATATAAGCCGGATTTTTCATAACTCCTGTTACCTTGGGAACACAGACACCCACACGCATCGACTGCTATAAGACCTCATGCTCTTATTTTACATTCACACATGCACATCGAGGTACAGTAAGACGTTATTTTTTTAGGCCATTATACATTTAATTGGTTACGACAGTGGAGAGATGGCAAGTTAACTAGTTGAAAGTGGTAGACTAAGTCTTATAGACTTATAGACGATCATCTCAGCCCCCAACAAATAAACTATGATTATAGTCAATATTAATATATAGTAACTTGTCACGTTACGGTGAACTAAATGTATGGAACTGACTGTAGTAAATTGACAATTTATCTGATAAAATGTCACTGTTATGCAGAATAAGAGCAAATATGCAAAATATATGTTAAATTTAAGACTGACGACAGTCAAAATCACTCGTCTGAAATAAAGCTAACGTCAAGCAATATAAACAAATGTGCACATCAGCAACCAGAGTGAATTGAGGCGCGACGGCCTTATAAATCATGAATTTACAATTTGATGATCAAATTACTTAATTACAAAGTCTTCCTCCTGTTGTTTTGAACAACATTTATAAGGTTTTCTCTTTTTTTATGAGACATGATAAAGGTCATCCACATGCTGATTTCAAAGATGTTTTCCGCATTTCTTCTTATGGAGTTTTTTGGCGGTTGGCGAACCAACTTCGCGGCCTTCTTCCGCTTTACAAGACTACACGCAATACACGCAAAAACACGCTGTTAAAAGCCAACCCAACAGTCTGTCATTAGAATTTGAGAAGAGATGTCAATAATGTGTCAAACTGAGCTCAGATTTGTCTCGTCTGCCATCAAAAGTCAATATTAGGGTTGGGCAGGTAGACAATGACATCGTCCATCGGCGATAGCTGACAGCCATCACGCTGCTGGGCTGACATCGTGAGTCCCCTACGGCCGTCTGCACATCCCACACAAGATCTACTCGTCTTTCAACGTGAAATAACATCTGGAAGAAATTCAAATGTGCAATTTGTACATGCGCAAATACTTGTTGAAAAGTACACTGTCTTGAAACCTGGTAGCAAAATTCGATTTGGTGGCAGTTTGGAGCCCCGATATATTTGCTTGTAATGTTTTGGCAGATGGCTATCTAGCAAACTGATATAACCACGCGGCCCCCCCCCCCCCCATGTCATCGTCCATCACAATGTTTCACTGTGGGTATCGTCTGATGCCAATTTGGTAGACATCGCCCAACCCTAGTCAATATGATTGAAGATCTCAACATGAACACAAACATTTCTCATCACATTTGCTCAAATGCAGATTACTTCACCCCGACAGTGGAACCTGGGCTCACTCGTAAAGTGTGCTACAGAAACCATCAGAATCACAAACAGCTAAAGGATGAAAGAATCTGTTGAAAACGGAGCTGTTACTTGTCCAGATCCTCCACGGAGGAAACAGCTAATAATATCAAACTAGAAACATGTCTGAGAGATCGCGTTTAGTCTGTCTCACACTATTAGATATTAAACACAGGCAGTACCAAAGCAAACGGTAAACTGAAGTGAATGTTTCTTCATTTGGCACCACTGAACTTGGCCGGTTCAGAATGCATTGAAGTCTTTAGCGGCCCGCTGCGGCCCATCTGCTGCGAGGAAGAGATCGCGCTGGACCGGTGCTGATTCATAATGAAACAGACGCATGCTGGGTCCAGCTTGTTATGTCAGAACAAACAGTTTGGAGCTTGAGTTTATCCGGTGGGAGATATAAAGCTCGTATAAAGAGGGTTCAACTTTCCCCGAGCACCAGAGCATTCACTACAAACTTGCACTGTCACATCGTTCCATATTTTCTTTACTCGAAACAAGCTTGCGTATAAAATTGTCAACATTTTCTAGTCGTAATTAAAGTAGCTTTTGGGTTTCTCCATTTTTTTCTCTATGCATGTGTCTAAACCAGGACTGTCACGGTATCCATGTTTCACTTTCACAATTATCGTGCCCGACCAAATTCTTTGCTGCGGTATTATCACGGTATCTGATTTTTGTGGACAAATAGCACTATCGGTTTTCAACATTTTTAGTCGTTTTTTTAAGTAGTTTTTGGGTTCCTCCATGTGTGAAAATTAGGGCTGTCACAGTATCCATGTTTCGCTTTCACGGTTATCATGATAGGCCTCACTTCATCAGTATTATCACGGCAACTATTTAATCGCTATCTGTCAAATTCATCTGTACATTTGTTTCCTTTGCGTTTTTTCTTTTTGGGCTTAGCAAATCACACTTAAAATACAGTTTAAACCATTAACTTTAGGTGCTGAATTATTTATGATATATCATATGATTATCAATAATCATGAGTGTTAATATCACGATTATTGAAAATGACTCTCAATTGCCATCTTTCGAGTTATCTTGTTTGATATCTTTGCTTGCTCATTAATGTCACTCATCCTTTAAATATGTAAATGAAAAATTAGCAAAAGAAAAATGTTAAATGAAAAAAAAAAGTTTCTTGCCGTAAACGTGCCATTATGAGAGTAACCACGGTAACATTGACCTCCTGACGCCACACAAGGAAAAACTGAGACAGATGGAAGAGAAGTGAGGAAGTGATATGTGGCGTTCTTCACACACACACACACATGTACAGTAATTCCTCTGTTTTGGCGTGCCGACGTGAGTCCCCGCTGCCTGCTCAGCTTTGCTGTTTATTGGAAATGGGAAACTGTAGGTACTTTGGCTTAGTGTTGTTTATCACAGATGGTAAACACAACCGGCTGGTTTGATAAATAGATCCCATTCTCTTTTCTCTGGCTTCCACGCTCAAGCTCCCGGTCTAGTCTGAGACACCTTCGCTCGTGAGCGTCTGCGATGACAAATGGTTGTTTATCTAGAGGAAAAGCCAAAGAAGTAATCAACGTCTCCTGTGTAGAGCTCTGAAAACACCTCACAGTCCCTTCAGCTTCTGCGGGGAACACGCACACACCTTACTCTCGGCCCTGAGAGAGTATTAAACACATGAATAATTTATTCAATATTCTCACTGACCTCCAGTCAGATCTGTGCTCTCCCACAGAAACACAACAGCCACGTTTACATCCTTAAGAGTCCAAAATCTCACTCGGATGCATTCAGGCATTATTAGTTTATACTCCCACAGCACAGAAAACTAAACCTCTAAGTTGTGTTGTATTCAAAGATGTCTCAGACATTTCTCCAAAACATCCAGAGGAGAAAAGAAAACAGAAACAAGCGAGACGACTGAAGAGTATGGATGTGTGAAATTAATGTTTACGGAGGTGAAATCATCTTGATTTGAGTAAATGTGACGAGAATTGTTTGAGTTCATATTGAGATCCTCCATTATATTGACTTTTAATGGCAGACGAGACAAATCTGAGCTCAGTTTGACACATTGTTGACATCTCTTTTGTTTTCTAATGAAACACACATTTGTCATATTTCTGTGTCTTCTTCTCAGGAGAAATATTTGAGACCTGAATGAGTCTACAGCTAACATTTCCAAGTGCTTTTCCTTTTATCTAATCTTAATTAATATAATCACTTAATCTAATAATCGAATTGAGATTTTTAAGAGATTTCATCTGTGATTATTCTTTCTTACGGATGCCTTCTTTTTCTGTGGAGGACTTTAGAAGAAAATGATGAGAAACTGTAGTTCTTTAAAATAAACAAACACATTATAGTGATTTTATACAGTATTTTAACTGTAGCTAATATAATAGAGATACACTTTTATTTGTTAAATATGGTGGATAATTAATATTTGTTTTTCTCAAGTAAATAATTCCTTTAACTTGTATTTATACGAAAGGCTCCAAACAATCAGAAAACACAACAGCAGAGGACCTTCCCTCCTTCTGTCCCTGGCTTCTACCCTTGAGATTTCATTTCATCCTCTGTACAGAAGTGTGTGGTGCGGTGGTGTTGCAGACGGGGAGGGCTGGTTTCTCTAGAGGTCTTCCTGCTTTTAATGTAAATGTTGCATGAAAGGAGAGGGAGGCGTGTTAGACACGGTCTGGATGGCAGAACAATGATGGGCTGCTTTATTCTTTCTACATAAAACAGATGAAAGTGTCACGAAGGAACGCAAATAAAAACATGACATACAGAAGTCGAGAGAGAACAAAAAAATAAAAAACACAGAGATCTCTTTAATGTGACACTTTTCTTTTGTTTCTAAAGACATCAATAAGATTAAATGAAGAGCAAACATTAACCTTTGCTTAAGTCTCATTTGTATCTCAGATATTTCTCTTAGGAAAAGAGTCACAATGTGTGTGTCATTAGAGTTTGAGAAGAGATGTCAACAATGTGTCAAACTGAGCTCAGATTTGTTATAAAGTCCCTGTGAACGGGAAGTTGCGATCTTTTTAACTTCCGTATTTTGATGCATTTCCGAAAACATTCTAATGAGAAAAATTAGTGGGCGTGGCTTTCGTCTTTCTCTGCGATTTGATTGAATGTATAAAACAGGCGTTGCATTTTGAGATGAAACTGGCAGCAGACTTTCTCCGCCCAAGCCGTCTGACATACGTTGATGAATAGTCATTACAGGAGAATTTTCAGTTTTTAACTAAAGATTATGAGGGAACACAAATTTAAATAAGAGAGAGACCCATATTGATAAGATATTTACAATAAACCCTATAATATTTAATGACAAAATAGGCATTGTCATTTTTTATTGAAATTCTCAATTGAACTCAAACATTTCTCATCAATATTAACCCAAACCCAGATGGTTTTACCCCTGCAATCTACATTCTTTTACACCTCCATACTCTCCATGCTCTGAAATTATGTTTTACAGTAACTGTAAGATAAAAAAATATTTGTTGCCAATTATATTTGGAATCGTTATTTTCACCAACATTATGCACAGAATTAAACAATATTTATCTTTACAACATTCAAAAACCACACAGACACTAACCACCACTAATGAGATTCTATGCCGCACATACGGTGTAGAAGGGGATGAAATCTTCTGTAATCATAAGCGCATCATTAAATAGAAAGTAAGAGTGTTAAGTGTGTCACAGCTGTAGAGATCCTGATGGAGCCTAAGGCAAGTTCTCGACTAGTGCTCACGTCGGACCGTGTTACTGTGTTACTGGAGGCCGTGCAGAGTGTTAATGTGAAGAAGACATCAGACTGACAGCAACACTTCTGATGTGATATCCACAGCTGTGATTTATAACACGCTATATAATCGTGATTTTTATGTGATTGTGAGTGTCTTATCCTGTTACCGCCCATTTTCGCAGCACCGTCTGAACGAATTTCGCATGCGCAAAATCATGTGTCACCGCTGCTTTAGATGTTACATCAGTGGTTCTCAAACTGTGGTAAGCGTACCACTAGTGGTACTTGAAGAGAGCCTGGTGGTGCGTGAGGTGACACGACATATTCCGCGCACATATTTGTTACTTTAAATGTAGATGCGCGGCAGGTGCTCCCAAATAGGGGGCGACGCCGTTGCGATGCGGCGCACATATTTTTCTAAGCGCGTCGGCGCCGCATCGAGATGGAGATCAACTTTTCAGAGTGCTGCGCGCACACCACGGGTCATTAAGAGAGAGCGCGGCTCGCGTTTTCCACGTGGTTTTAGATGCAAAATGTGAATCAAGCCTAAGGAGGTTTTAATGACTCTGCTTCGCATCATGCCACAACACCCTTAACTGTTATAAAATGCACTGTAACCCACTGCTTCTTCAGGCTTATTGCTTTAATTTAACGCTCTATTTTTCTATCTTTGTTTTGATTTTAGTTTTCCTTAATAAACTCTACTTATTAATGGTTTTCTCTCACAAAGGTCTCATTTCTCCTCAGAAGACATTTTATTTACCCATTGGAGTCATTAGGATTACTTGAATGATGGATGTTTGTGCTTTTAGAGTTTCAATATTTTGAGACCTTCTGTATATATAGACAAAGAGATTTTTATATAAAATATATAAAAAAAGAAATGAGGTCATACAGCATGGGGTTGAGTAAATGATGAGAGATGTTTCATTTTCAGGTGAACTTCTCCTTTACTGCTACTTTCTAGGTAAAGCGTCTCAAAATAATAATGAGGTAAAACTGTGACTCAGGAATAGAGCCAGACACAATATGCAGCGAGTTTCAAGAGTAATATCTCAGTGAACACCGCCGAAACCGGTGACAGGCAAATAAAAAATCACCAGCGGCGGCAGATGGGGAATGCAGGGCCGTAAATTCACAGCGGATGAAAAGATAGCCATCCAAATGGCAATGCATGATTTCTCTGGAATTTAATGGGACATTGATGAAGATGTCAGATATGTTATACGGGAAAGGGAGCGTTTCTCGTGAAAGGGGAGAGAGCGGCTGTCTTTGTCACTGCGGCATTCTGGGTAATTTAAAGGCTCATGGAACGGGAAAATGATGCAGTACCTAACCGATGTCGGCAAACAGACCGAGAGAGTCTGCGTGTGTCTGTTTGTGTTTGGCCAGAAACATGAAAGAACCGTTAACTTGTCTTTGTGAAACCAAAGAATGCATGTGTGTAAGCTGCAGTGGTTCAGTATCAAATTCATAACAATATCTACAGTATAAAAGATTTCTATAGCAATAATATCCAGACGCTTCAAACAGACCATCTGCAACTGTCACAGACAGAGAAAAAATTGCTGTTCAAAGTGCCAGTGTACCGCAAATGAAGGATAGATAATAGATTAAAAAATATATCTCATAAAAACCTTTATTTGGTAACAGATTTACAAATTATGTAAAATAATTCAAAATGATATTGAGAGAGACATATACTGTATAGATGGATGAAGGGATGGATGAATAGATATAGAGAGAGGTAGATAGACAGACAGATAAACATACAGATATATACAGTAGATGAAGAGACAGACACTTATTGGATAAATAGACGGACAGAGAGAGTAAAATAAAGTGACATCAGGAGTCAGTCGGGCTCAATGTACTCTATGTGACAACCCTGCAACCTCAGCGCCTGCCTGATAGTTCTGCTGTACTTCCTTCCTCTGTTGCCATGGTGACGATGTCATGCCACAGAATGGAAAGGCAGGGAAGCTGATAGTAAGTGTGTGTGCGGTCTGAAACACTAGAGCACCAGCGACTTTATCACCGCACCCTTTAAACTGTGATCAAATCATTATAACCAATGACACTGAGCGGCTTTACAGATTCAAAACAAGTTCATATTTAATTTAATTAAGATCATTTTTGTCAATTTTTGCAAATGGTTAAAGTAGACTTTAAATAACAGTTCACATGTAACTATAATTGTATTTCAAACATATTATCCCATATTTAAATTTCTAGACAGTGTTCTTGAACCTTACTATAGAAAATACTACATCACACGATAGTATTTACATCAGCCAATATGAATAAAGCTAAAACACTGGAGCTGATGAAATACAGCCAAAATGTGTCCAGCATTAGATGAACAGACTCCTTTCCCTTTTAAGAAGCTCAAATATATGATTGCTTTCGTTTCTTTTGTTCGAAGACAATAGAAATAGCACAATAAGAATTTGAACACATCTTTGCCATGACAAGTTCAATACTTCAGTCCAAACAAAGGTTTGAGTGATCCTGTATAAGCACACGCAGGATCATTAACAGCAGATATCAAGCGTGTGCTGGGATGAGCTGATACAGACGTGGATTTATTTAAAAGAGCTTAACACCCCGAACGAGAGACTCCGTCGAGGATAAATCTCACAACCTGATGTTCAGCCGAACCTCCTGAAAGATGAGAAACACGGAGAGAAGCAAAGATCAAAGGGGTGTGCAGAAACTCAACGCTGATAACAGCTTATCTGTGAGCCGGAGCTCACAGCGTTTTAAAGCGTTTTAATTCCCTGTATTTTCTGTAAACGACATTGAAAGTAATGAGAAGAATTCTCAGCACATCCGGCTTTCATTGAGTAACAGCAGAAACACCATTGTGTGAGAATGTTCGGACTAAAGTGCTGTTGAATGAGACCGGATTACATGTTTAATCTCACACACCTGGAGAAAGATCTGACACAGAAGAGGATTTCTACACTTTCAGTTCTGAATTCTACAGTAAGTTCAGTAAGTCTTGAAAGAACATGAGGAGAACATAAAACATGATGCCAAATGTGTGTTTCACTGCTTCTTTTGCTAGTGAAAAATCACAGATGAAATTAGTATCTCAATATCTCTTTAGTATCTCAATGCGATGCACAAAATAAACGGATATCTATCAAAAATCAGTTTATGAAAGAAACCTGTTTTCACGTGTTTTACAAGAAACCGGTTACACTGAAAACCACGTTTACATGAAAGTTTGAGACTTGCCAGGTTCCTCGCGTACAGTGACGTCACCATCGATTGTTCGTCTGGTAATAAAAAATGTCACAAGAAATCTATGAGAAGCTGTAATTTTTTATATCTCTTCTCGTGTCACAGTACCTGCATATGCAACAATAGTTTTTCATTTTGCTGTTTCTATATCAATTGCTTGATTCGAGAGCGAACTTTTATGCGTTATTTTACCATTACTTCCGTTTGGAAGTACTTTTACTATTGCAATGTCATGCGCACATAAACAGAGAGAACAAACTGACAAAGGCGTTTACATGCGGCACAGTTTAGTGATGATCAGTGTGAAACATTGGGTTATTAATGCCCAGGGTTATTCTTAACCCCAGGTTAAGAATCCTGGGATATCTGTTTCACATTTAACACTGTTTATAATTTAACAAGGGTTAAGAGTTAACCCTGGGCATTCATAACCCGATGTTTCACACTGTACATCACTAAACCCTGGATTAACATTCTTATTTGCATATTTGTGGTGTCAACAGTCATGATTGGATAAATTCTCTAAAAATAGTGTGTGGTCCCTTTAAATAACTGAATACCTCGTAGTTCCATATCTTGGAAAAAATGACACCTCGCAAATCCTTTTTCGCTGTTTTAAGCCTCCTAAGAGGTCACTCACTCAAATAAATAAAAACTAAAATGATTGTTTACACTGTTTACTTGTGAAATGAGCTATGCACTGTTCAGTGTTTGATTGGGTGTCTGTTGCTAGCGTCTGGTCATTTTAATCTAGCCCTGCTTCGGTCACACTGCACATGTTTGGCACCGCAATGCAAGGTTAACCCTGCAAAAACGCTGCTAACCCTGCTTCAGAGCAGGGCTTCATACCCCAAGTTACAAGTGTGAAACGTTTGTTTACCCGGGGTTAAATGTTTTGAATATAGATAACCCAGGGTAAAGTGCAGTGTGAAAAGACCAAGTGTGTCAAAATTTGATCTGTACAAGGGAAACATTTGAGACTATAATAAGTTGAATCTCAAACGAAACACAACTGAGAACTCCATTAAATCTCTTGAGCTACGAAAGCGCAATATCTGAGCAATAACATTTCTCTTTGATTTGAAATAGGGAAATACATCCTAAATACAGTATCAGGTGAGTGCAGTTGGACATGACCTGTCACGCGACCGTAAGCGCACACAGAGCTCGGGTACCTTTCCATTAGTCTGTGTACTGCACTGCGCTCATGTAATCTCTCCCTCACGCTGGAGAAAAAGAACCGTTTCTTTTTTCAGAAACCTGACATGCTCTCACTGCAGACTTCAGACGGACATCCGCTACAGATGAGTTTTCACAATCAAAGTGTGTGACAAATCTGTGCCTTTCATTAGGATTTGATTTATGAAGCCCATCACCACAGCAAAAGATAAGAGAGGTGTCATGTATTTAAATATGATCTGAGATATGAATCACACACTTACTGCATGTTTGGAATAACAAACCATGTGTCGCTTTGAAAAGACATACAAAACATTCCTACATGCATCTGTCCATTTTCACAAACTAGAAGGACAAACATCCACAGTTCTTAACATCTTGACTGTGTTTGACAAATGTTAACATTACACGTAAAATTGATCTAAAAATACCAACTCCACGAGGACTGTATTGTATGCTAAACTTAATCTTAGTATTAGTATTAGATTAAAAGTGAAATGATACTTTCACATTTCTTTTTACATGTTAAGTTATACTGATGATAAACCTTCATCTTTGCTGTATTTATTTTATCTGTTGCTTCCCACATGTGAAAAATACTGTTGTGTATTGTAAATGTACTGCAGTACATTTGTATAGTAACTGTAGTATACTGTAGTATATAGAACGTACATTATAGCGATTAGTACTATAGTGTTCAATAATATTCTGTAGCATTAACTAAATTGATGAAGTGCAGTGATACCATGGTATACATCAATATTTACTATAATACGTTTTTAAAACACTTCAAACACTACTGTTTCTGCACGCATCTCAGCATGGCTAGCCAACATCTCGCTCTGGATGAAGGACCATCACCTGCAGCTGAATCTCGCATCTTGTGATCTCCAGAACTGCTTGTAATCCCGGCCGACACAAAGATTCATCACAATTTATCCATTCAACTGGGCTCATCAATAAGCACATCTTCCAGAACGGCCAGAAACCTGGGAGTGGTGATGAATGATCAGCTTAACTTCACAGATCAGGTTGCCAGCACCACCCGGTCCTGTATATTCATCCTCTACAATATTAGTAAAACTAGACCTTTCCTATCCGAGCATGATACGCAAGTCCTAGTCCGGGCTCTTTTCTTGTCCAGACTGGACTACTGCAATGCGCTTCTGGCTGGACTTCCAGCTTGCACAACCAAACCTCTACAGATGATCTTGCAGCGGCATGAGTGGTCTTCAATGAACCGAGGAGAGCACACGTCACTCCTCTCTTCATTAAGCTACATTAGCTCCCTATAGTCGCTCGCATCAAATTCAAGACTCTGCTCCTGGCCTACAAGACCACCACTGGTTCGGCACCCCCTTATCTTCACTCTAATGCAGATTTATATACCCGTCAGATCCCTACGCTCTGCAAATGAACGACATCTTGTGCCATCCCCGAAAGGTTAAAAATCTTTCTCACGTACATTCTCTGGATCGGTTCCACATTTATGAAATGATCTGCTCGCTGATACAAGATCTGCAGATTCTGCAAACAAATCTCTTCCATCAACACCTGACCGATCACTTCTGAGTTCTATCTCTTTATTTACTCTTTCAAAAACTTCACTTTGTATTCTGTGTTAGACTAAATGAGACCAGTTTTCTTGTATTGCACGTATGCTTTTTGTTTCTCCTTATGTTGTTCCCATTTGCTTCCTTTATTTCCCTCATCTGTAAGTCGCTTTGGATAAAATGCTAAATGACTCAATGTAATGTAAATGTAAGTACTAAAGTATACTACAGCTAAATATTTACTATGGTAAGGTTAAAAACATTACTGTATAGTATCTAGGAATTTTACTTCAGTTTACTAAAGTAAATACTATTGAGTACTGAACTTTATTCATATGTGTTCTTTGTTTCTTTTACTTGAATAAATATTGTGAAGTACTGATCATTTGAACACTACATGCTGCTGTTGTCATTTAGTTTTCATTTTAAAAACTAGTTTCCTAACAGCCCTAGTAGGCCGTATAGAGTATAGACTGAACAGTTCAGTTCACTAGAGGTTTATTCTGCACACATCCTTCCTCTTGAGAGGACAACAGACCACTAGATGTGCGTCAATGTGAGAGAAATGAGGAGATTTGAAAGCGGATTGCTGGACACTTTTCTCCTCCATTAAGCGGACATAATCCTCCATGTCTTTGTGAGCTTTGATCAGTTCAGTTCAATGAAGCACATCCCATAATCTCCCGCTGCATCAAAACACTCAATGTCACGTCACTTCTGTGCTCATTCGGACGGGACTAAGCTATGTCATTAAAGTGTAAACCGCAGCGTTCATACACAGGCATATACTGTACTTCATTTGAGTCAACATTTTCTTCTAAAGTTTGACTGCGTATGAATCATAACATGTCACAATTAGGGATGCGGCACAATCTGGGACGCCAAAAATTAGAAAGAGAAAATGGGCCAAAAATGAACAGTGTAGGAATCCTGCACAGATCTGATAACAGAAGCTTTTAAAAGATCTGAATTGAATCAGACAAATAATGCCTGCATACACATTGTTGTCCAAAAACATTTGTTTACAAGGTTTATATTTGCGTTTCCAAGCAGCCCAGACATAATATTTGACATGAAATGTGTTCAGAGTTTCTGATGAATAAAAAACGTTTCTTTTCTCAAACACATACATAATATACAAAATAACAAACTAAGGCCCGATTCACCATTCGGGTCTAAAACCGTGGGGAAAACGCTAGCCGCACTGCTTTCTCTATTCAAATGAACCCTGATAAGCGACACTCCAAAAAGTTGAATTATTTCCATCTCAATGCAGCTCCGTGTCGCCCCCTATTTGTGCAAAATTATAAAAAATTCAAATAGCTTTTTCATTTTAATAGAAATTACACTTAGAACACACAGGCTAATTTAGCTATTGCTGTTTTGTTTTGTGTCCAGAAATGTCAGGTTCAGCCAAATATCTTCTCTTTGGTGTATTGTTAATTCAACAAAAATCCTGCATACATTGAATATCCATGTGTTAATGCCAATAATGAATCATCAAGCAAATGAAATACTTCACAGATAAACTCAAACTAAACACACACACAACCACAGGATCAAGAATCATGAGTTAACATTCGACAAAAAAACACTTTTGACAGTCTCATCTCATAACTACAAATCTGCGGACTGTTAAAAAGGGATTTTTGTCAATTTTGCACAAGAAGATCTGCATTTTAATGCAGAGTTTTGTTATAGGAGACAATAATTGTGTGCTTCAAAACTACTCCTGCCCTGGTAAGAAACTCATTTACAACAAGCCTAACATGTCAACATGTCTGATAAGGAAATAAACTATAAAAGAAGTTTAATGAACTACCCAAGAAGTACTGAAAACGTCTGTGGCACATTTTAAAATAACCCCAAAATGAAGGCGGCACTGGTCACCTCTCCACATTGAAATCGGCCTTAAACAACCACTAGAAACTATAGACACTAAACAAAAACTCAAATGCATCTCTCTCTTTCATCACATTCAATATTCAAGCATTCAAGCAAACTCACAATTTATATATTAAACTCTTATTTTCGAAAACCACTCTTTAATTTCTTTCATTTCCATCCCAGTGGTGAGAGAGGGTATTACAACTTCAGTATGGCTCTGGGACAGCAGATTATAAATGTAGTGTTGGTAGTGTTCATACTGCAGTGGGGAAGAGAATGGGGATTTAAAGCGGAGCGTTTGTGAATGAGGGCAGTGTAACAGACCGGCCCGAGCACAGGTCAGATGGGATTTCAGAGATTAAGAGTGTGTCTTTTTTGAGAGCACAATAACACAAGCATCTCTTTGTGCCAAACTGAATAATGGTATGACAGAAGGTTTAATCCTGCTCGGATTGAACGATCACGCTCGCTCTTTTTCCTTTACAAAAAAACAAAGCAAATATTCATCTCACAACTCAAACACACTTGGGTTCCATTGTGTCTATTAATAATTCACCTAAAAGTCTTCAGGAGGGACACACGAGAAAAACTCCATATTTAAATGAAACACAACTATGAGTCTTTCAAGCTGTAAAGAACAACATCATGTTCAATAAAATATTCCTCCGGTTTTCCTTCTTTTTTAATTTAGCAAGACAGGACAAGATGAAGTTCTTGTGCGGAACGTCTTTTTCTAAGAAGTCACAACCACCATCACACACGTTACATCATTAATTCAGCACAAGCTTCCCATTATAAGAGCATTGATAAAAGTGCCTGAAGGGTTTTACTGTGGTAAAGAAGTACAAATAAAGCACGTTACCTTTTGAAGAGGAGATTGAGAAGCATCGGAACGGTCCGCAGACAGAGAGAGAGAGAGAGAGAGAGAGAGAGAGAGAGAGAGAAACACAGGTTAGCACACATCACATTTCTGATTGAAGTTGACATACAGAAACTCTGACAGTACACAGACTTCATTCTCACACGCGTGTTTATGTGTCACTGAGATGACATGTTGAACTTAACCGATGAAAACACATCACCTGTTCAAACAAAACAATTGTAACATTTCAACTTAATACAGAACAGCAATTGTTTACCATAAGTGACGAGAGATCGTAAAACATTAAAATGTGTAATATTACTTTAAACTGCATTATTCACACGTATTTACATACAATATATAAGTGAATGCTAAAAAACTATTTAAATGTTTTGTTAAATGTAGTTTGAATTAACTGTTAAATGCTTATTTTTTTATTTTGTCTTTTAAAAATAAATCACATAAATGAAATAAAATTACTTTAAACAGCATTATTAGTATTTAATGTTTAGGTTAACACCGTAGTTCAAATTAATACATAAGTTTGCAATAATGTGTTTTAATATAATTTTATTCTTTTGTATTTAATATTAAACATTCAAATTATGTAATATTACTTCTAACCTGAGTGTGAAAAAAAAACTTTTAAACTCTTGGTTAAAGGTCTTTGCACATAAAGTCCTAAATTTTCACATGCATTTCTTTGTATCTGGCGCTCTTTTGTTCATTGTCTCTAGATTGTCAAAAAGCCTCTCAGAATGCTTGCTACAAATGAGACAAAAGCAGAAAATCTTACCAAGTAAATTTTTTTTATGACGGACAAAAATATCGAAGGCAGTGTGTAAATGTGATTGACACAATGTGAGGTATTAATTATTTTAACATGCAGAAATTTTGGAAGCAATATGCGATGGCCTTTATACTGTAATTTGTATTATTGAATACATTTGCATTAAAATTTTATTCTAAGAACCAATTTCACAGACAGGGTTTAAGGATAGTCCTATAATAAAATTAATATTTGAGCTTTCTTAAGCAAAAAGTGCCATTGTGTTTTCTCGCACACCAGTCATGTGTATTTCTAAAGAGTTTTTATAAAATTGACTTCCTTACTCTAATTTGACTAAAGCTTAGTCCTGGTTTAAGCCAAGTCTTGTCTATGAAACCGGGCCTTAAATTTGTATGTATTTATTTCAATGTGTCCATTGTGCTCATTCAAATATATTTATATCCAATTCTTTAAAGCTGTGTTTCCTTAATGAAAAACTAACAACCACATGCACACACTGAACAATATTGTGATTTTTTGTTGTTTTAGAGTACAGCTGTGCCATCACTCGAATCCCCTTATAGGCACCGGACCAATGACCGCAACACACTGCTGTAGAGACACACACAAACTGTACACACAAAACACTCCTTAAACTGATAATAAAGTGTCTGGTTATTTACACACTTGATCTCTGAAGAAGCCGTAGACATGCGTGCACGCATGAGCAGCTTCCTCGCCTCACACAAATGTCAGAGGCCTGGTGCCTCGACGGGGGCCTTTTAGTTCTGCGTCATGGCTTCCAAACAAACACGGCCTCATTTACATCCCAGTGAAACTCGGGCAAAACGGCCACATGAGGGAATTCCTCTGGCCATTTCTTCAGCGCAGACACGCAGGCGTACTTCCATCACACACACAAACCAGTGTGCCCGCCAGCGAGGATTGGAAGCGTTTGTACGGACGGGTTATGTAAGGTGACTCCCTCCAGAAAAGATGACTCAAAGGAGCCCTGTCGAGGATCAGGAGTTTTAGGAACTGCCGTGACTAACTCAAACCGTGATTAATCTTTCATCCCAACCAGAATTCAAATGATCCTACAAAGAAAAACAAGCAGTGACACTGAGCTTCAAGAGCAAGACTAACTTCAAGACACTTGTTTGTTTGTTTTAAGCAGTACTTTAAGTGAAGGAGTTTATATGCAATTCAAAAGATATGTGCTGCTGAAAAATAAAAAAACGGACGGACGAGGAAACACACGCAAAAGAGGACTTCTTTCTTTTACACTCTTAAAAATAAATGCGCTTAAAAGGTTCTTCACAGCGATGACATAAAGAACCATCTCTTTCTTACGGTTTTATAATCTTTTTTTAAAATATTAATTCACATGTTAAAGGTTCTTTATGGTACCAAAAGGTTCTTCTATGGCATCAAAGAACCTTTCGAAGCATCCTTTGTTTAAGAGTGCATGCAACTATTGTACAGTAGATTTCACCTATAACATTTCAAAAATCAGAATAAATAAAAATGGCAAAAAATGTAACAAATGTTGGCACACGGTAAGAGCACAGGGGTATAAAAATAATTATCAAATATTTAAAAATCTCTGACATTCACATTTGAAATTACAGCCAATTTTAGGAGCGTAGTTTGATGCATCGTTGAGACCTTTTCCAGGAGACACATGCAAGGTCTTCTGCTTTCAAAAAAACATTCAAGAATTTCCTCTATTTAATGTCCTATATTGAGATATCAAAGAGATCTCTGTTATAATTTTTTGCTGTGTGTTGCACAGTGATGAAATAAAATCAAACTCCTGCCGAATGCTTGCTGACCCTTTTGTTAGATGTTTGCATTGAAAACACAACATCAAACCAGATGAGCACGCTTCAAAAACCTTCTGCCAGGATTCAAAGCAGAAAACCACCCAAATGCGTTTTAAAACTGGTTTCCATCTGTGAGTCTAATCCTCAATAAAGTTTATTTATTGAAATCCGCAGATGAGAAGACGACACAAAAAACAGGGTGAAAGAGATAGTGGACCAAAATTCTGTCATCATTTATTCCCTTTCATGTGGTTGTAAACCTGTACAGGACAGTGAAACACATGGAGATACTTGGGCGTTCACACAATGGAACTCAATGGGGTTCAGTGTTGTTTGGTTACCGAAAATATCTTCAAAATATCTGCTTTAGTGTTCTGCTCAAGAAAGGACATTATAGCTTTAAGAATGAGCACATGCTACATATTCCAGTAATGAAGTGCAATGACTGAAGTACCAAAGTGGAGACAGTAATTCTGCTGTCACATCAGTCTCGCTTAATGGAAATGATGATGGAGAAAGATGGGGAGCTCAAGAGATCAGAGAGTGAGAAATGCAGGCACGTGTTACTTGTCGTTAGAGACATCTTGTCGTTTCTGAGTAGCGTTTTGAAATAAAAGATTGGAGTCATAACCTTAGAGAGATCATACTGCAGGACACCAGCTTACAGGTGTCACATGACTTCAGTGTGTTTAGCATAACACACTCTTTAAGAGAAAACAATTCTATACTGCACCTCCTCAGTATACAATACATACAATACACACTTCAGTACACACACAAGTCAGAACATATGCACACAATGACAATCCATACACACCGTATATACACAACTCAAAATACATACACACTTCAGTTTATGCACAACATTCACACACAAATTGGGACAAACAACATACACAACTAAGCTCATGCACATCATGAAGTACATACATGACACTCAACATACATGCAAAACTCAGCGCATACACAACATACACATACACTTCAGTTTAAACACAAATTATGACACGCCTTGTTGGAATGCTTGATTCTGATTGGCCAATCGGGATATTTCCAGGTTTGTTATACCCAGAAAACAACCTCTCAAAAGTAATAACACACGGTAACCCAGATGCAGCAAATCATCATGATGGGTTATTTGACTAATTAAATATTACTAATAAATTACTAGATACTAATGACATATTCAATAGTGTAATTATATTACTGTACAATTGAATCTCTCCAAAAAGTATTTAGTTACTCATTACTAATTACTTTCTATATCTTATATCAACCTTGATTAGTTAATTGATTCAAGGATGGACATGAAACGGCTCTTTTAATTCATTCAAATAAATAATATTAAACTACATGAAGTACTCTTATTAACTGATTTTAAAGTTAGAATTTTGATGTCAATTGCACTATTGCACAGACATATGTTACACAAAGTATTTAGTTTAATTACATCATAAGTAACTGTAATTCAATTGCAGAAAATATAAAGAGTAATCCCTTACTTTACTTTCTCAAGGGAAAAGGAATTAAATTACAGTAACTTATAACTTAGTGACTTGTTAAACCCAACACTGCATATATGACATTATATTTACAAATGATTAAACCACATTGCCTGTTTGTGACATTTGCACATCGTTTCTCACCTTAAAACCAAAAGTAAACCGCTGACCTTTTGTCAGATCGTTAACAAAAAAAGAGAAATTTATTGGAATAAAAAATAATTCTGTAAGACTCCAGTAAAAATGGATCACAACAAATTTCATTTAATATTTAATAATAAGTATTATTTTTATTGTCAGCTGACCCGGCCCTGTGCCGAAGTTGTCCTCGGATTCACATCCGTGTCAGACACACCCTCTCTCTCTCTTAAAGAATACATCACCATATAGCACACACTGACGATGACGCAGATATCACCATATATCACATACACATCAATGAAATGAACAGAAGACAGCTGGTGTGACTGA